>NC_050198.1:103479263-103547542 GCF_004126475.2 Phyllostomus discolor
ACCAAAATTACTTCCGCACATGCTCAGTGATACACCTGCTGCTTTTATTCTATGGTCATGTGTCCAAGAGTAGTGCCATGATGCGGACATTTTCAATTTTTGGATTTTTCTCTGTGAGTCACAGAGAAACCAGATTTGGAGAGAAATGTATGCACTATTATTAGCCCTTTGTTTAATCATTGACTGTATTGACAACACAATGTATTTTTCTTAACACCTAAAAAGCATTTTTTTTATATTTTATGAGAGAATAACTGCCCCCAAATTATTTAACTTCCTATATCATTTCATCTGCATTCATAATATAAACTTGTGTTTCTTAATTTTGGTCTGCTAAGTAGGCAAGCAGGGGAAGAGATATTTCAAATGTTGACTTTTGTATCCTAAATAACTATGAATACAAATAAAAAGTATGGCTCATCTGCAGACTTATTCATTGAAAATCTTGGTTGGTTTCATGTGTTTCATGTCCTTAATTTATATGCAAAATCTCATCAAAAGTTCAGTTTTTCTTTTCTCAGATAGTTAACCCTTTATACAAATGCAAGCTTGATTAGAAACTTTATAAACTACAACACTGGAAAGGTTTGGTGCTACAGAAATAGAAATTAATTATCTTCCCCTCTTATATATTTAAGACCAAATTTCAACTCCTGGATAATATTGTTTCTCCTAAATATTTTCAGTTTTGTATTTATACCATGTCGAGACTTGTACACTACATTATATGAGCTGATTTATGTTTTTTTCTCTTCTATCTCCTCAAGTAAATTGTGATACTGATTGTAATTGATGCCATTGTTCCTATCATATTTCTGCCACATTGCCTTGTTAATATTTTGTGTCTGCTAAAATTAATTGGTGGTTAACTGTATTATCCTCATTACGCATATATTTTCAAATACATTGCAATGATGTGTAAGGTGCACTGCAAAAACGTTAATTATTTCTAACACGTTAACTTGCTTAATAGATATATATTTGGCACAATAGTGAAAGGAATATATTTCTTCCTAAATTGAAATCTGTCTTTTGCTTTATGAACTTCATTAGTAAATTTAGATTCCAATAAATAGTGTCATCTGCATTCAAATATTGAGTTTTCTTTTTTGTTTCTTTTAGAAACACTTTTCAAAAACTAGGGGAGGGTGGAAATGGGAGGGAGGTGGGGAGGGCTGGGGGTGGGTTGGGATGGGAGTAAAAGACAGAAAACTGTACTTGAGCAACAATTAAAATAAAATTAAAAAAAGAGAAACACTTTTCATAGTGTTACAAGCATCCTTAATTCAGATACCTTTAATGTAAGGCAGATTAAAAGAGTTAACTACTTGATTGCTCTAAAACTTAAACCATACCCCACACAAAATAATCCCATGCTTTAAAAAAAATGCCAGGCAAGTTTGATGATACTACTTTAAATATTGAGTACTTGATTGTTCAACCTAGTTGGTTATAAAATTAATAAAACCTTATTAAACAGCCTTGGGGTTTCTGAGAAACACAAACTTCTATTACATGCCAGGATTCTATCATGCATGGATGCCCAGCTATAACATTTTTTTAAAAATTAGAGTATATTTGGTGTACATTATATTAGTTTCAGGTATACAATATAGTAATTCGATGTTTATATATTTTAAAATGTGATCACACAAAATCTAGTAGTCATCTGTCACCATGCAAACTTATCACAATGTCATGGATTATATGTCCCTTTACCTTTTCTACCAATACTACCCCTTTCTCCCATCTGGCAACCATCAGTTTAATCTGTTTCTGTGAGTCTGTTTTTGTTTTGTTTTACTCATTTGTTTGTTTTGTTTTTATATTCCCCATATGAGTAAAACCATTTGGTATTTGTCCTTCACTGCTTCTCTCACTTGGCATAAGTTGTCTCAAATGGCAAGATTTTATTCTTTTTTTTTTTTTTATTGCTGAGTAATATTGTAACAGGGTGTAGCCAAGGGGTAGCCCCAAATAGGGATTTGTAATGGGGTCCAGAACTTGGTGTCCAGGAAATATTAGAAATATACATATATATAGGATGTCCTCACCCCCACAAATCTGAGCTGGGGGATGGGATGCATGGAGCAGGGCCATGGAGAGTTGTTTTGCATAGCAACAGTTTTGCAGCTAACATCTAGAATGGTCATTTAACACATCTATAACCTTTAACTGGTTTCATAGATATGTTAAATAGCTGTGGCCTTGCTTTGAACAAGGGGGATGGGAGTGACTTCAACCCATGACATAACTGGGGGGCAACTCCCCCTAGTTACAGAGCCCACATAAGAGTGTGGAGATGATTAGCTCCACACCACAGGGCCACACCTGCCCGGACTTACTATGGCGGCCCAGAAGAGCTGGAAAAGTATGGGAATGCTGGCAGCTGTGGCCAATAGTGGGAGGAATTGGAAATGGTGCGGCAGAGGAAGATTGGTGCTGGGATTTAAACCCAGGTGCTGCAGCCATGCAGTGTATTTTTGAACCACGCAGCTTGGGCAGGGAAGAACCACAGACTTCTACTTCTTTTTTTGAGATACCGTACCCTGGACGGGGCAGAGGGGGAAGGGAGGACTGTGTGGTCATGGCTATTCTAAAGGACTTTGGGATCTCAATGAAGACACTAAGTCATTACTCTTAAGTTTGTATAACTCTTTAAATAAATAATCCCCTTCCTTTTCACCAATCTCTGGCATTGAGAGATGTCTTTTCACAGCAGCGGGGAAGGCAAACCTAGTACCATGGGCAGGGGCAGTGGCCTGAAGCCCAAGGGTGGGTCCATTAGGTAATAGTATATCATCCCCCGGGTCTGTTCTGTAACAATATAGGAATATTATGTTTCCTATAATGAATAATAAAGTTTGTGTGTCACCTTTTATCTATCCATTCATTTATCAATGGACACCTCAGTTGCTTTCATACCCTGGCTATTGTAAATAATGCTGCAATGAACATAAGGGTGCATGTATCTTTTTATTTATCTAAGCTCTAAACAAATTCTGTGGTATTCTTGAGTTTTCATAATATACATTTAATCTTTCAAACTACTACATTTTGGTAACTTATTCTTTAACAGATATTATTTGCTTCCTGAAAGTTATTTTGAAGATTTCATGCTTATACAGTTGGCCCCCCAAAACATGTTAACTGAACTACACATATTTCTTTAGAGAATAAGTTCGCAGAGTTAACAAATTGATCACATCTCAGTTTTGGTGCAGTTTCTCTCCATTCCCTGTAGTGTCACATATCTGCACTTAAAAAGTAGATTAGAAATGAATGACAGCACGATGATTCTCAAAGACAGAAACAGAACCTGGGTTACTCTAAATTCTGCCATCTGTGTGACTGCTTCATGTTTCTATTTGTGTTTGAAATGTAAAACACTAAAACAGTGCAAAATTCCAGGTGTAATTTCTTGTTATGAAAATATAACTTTCAATTTATACATGATATGTTTTACTAAGTTTGAATTTCTCTGGTGTGAAACTTTAGATAAGGCTATTAATCAGACTTAAAAATATGTGCTACCAGCCCAAATTAATCTTGAGTGATGCAAAGTAAAAAACTGAGTTTTAAATTGTTCATTGAAGATTGGGTCACAAAATTGTGGAGAAAGACATTTCCTTAGCAACAACAATACAATGTAAGGGAATGAATACCTATGTACACAGAATATTCATATGTGGGGAAAAAACCCAAAGCAAGAGAAACAACAGAAAATGCTGGTCTGACCTTTCCAGAAGAAACCAAAAAGGCAGTTTCTTAATACCTTGATAATTTGCACTAAACAGTGAACTCCTGTTCTAAAGAAATGGATAAAATGATGCCAAAGTTTCCTTTCATTCAGACATTTTCCCACAAAAAAGAAAAACTTGTGAAGTTTTTTCAACTATTATAGAAATCTATGATAAGTTTTCTGGTGGAGATATTTTAGTATCGCCCTGGAGGGTGCGGATCAGTGGATTGAGTGCTGACCTCTGAATTTAAGGATCGCTGGTCTGATTCCCAGTCAACATACATGCTTGCGTTGCAGGCCAGGCCCCCAGTAGGGGGCGCTTGAGAGGCAATCCCACGTTGATGTTTCTTTCCCTCGCTCCTTCCCTTCCCCTCTCTCTAAAAATAAATCAATAAAATCTTTTTAAAAAAGATATTTTAGTTGAAATTTTGAAGTGTGAAAAGTGTGAATGCCTGCAGATTTAATCCTGAGCAAACAGACATGGGAGGTACTGTAATTCATGAAACTTATGAAATCAGATTTTTGTGATTCTCTTCCAAACTTATTCACAATGTTAACATCTTTCATATTTGTGTATCTGTTTTAATATGAAATAAAATTTAGTAATGCTAAAATTAATGAAGAGTATTCTGCTATCAACTATGAGCAAAGCTTCACAAATTTACCTATATCATCTATTAAATCTGTAAAAAATATTAGATTTTTATGAAGTCATTGACAAATTTCCAAATGTTAAAGTTCACCTCAGAAACTGTACTAGTATTATTCATTATCACATTAGACCAATATGTAGGTGTGCGCTCTTCCTCCTTGAAAAATACATTAATAAAAATAGAAGACATCAAAATTTGGGGTTTTTTTTTTTGTTAGGACAGTGCACATTACTTTTTTTACAGTACAATTTATTTACTATTTTATTTTTATGCTGGCATGATATGGGGGAGAGAGAGATCCATAAAATAAAAGATCACTCTGTTTCTTTTGTGGCCTTCATTAATTGTTAAAGTTCACCATTATTTCTTAAAATAATTATGTCATATAGAGGAGGAGACTGTTAAAAAATGACTAGTGTACGACTTGTCTGTGGGTGGTGGATGGAGGTGTGCAATGGGGAAACAAGTAGGGATAACTGTAATAGAGTAAACAATAAAATATAATGGAATTTATCTGCTTCAGCTGTCAAATATGCTGGTTGTGTCAATGATGCCTGATATATATATAGTTTGTAGTTAAATATTTGAATGAGTAAGTGAGTTGATGTTGGATATGTTGGTGGGTAGATTATGAGCATCTTTCCTTAGAATCATTCACTGGAGGCGTAGTGTGGATGTTGCTCATGTTAGGAATATTGCATCTATGCACAATATATTTTCCTTGCAGTACGGAGATGATCCTTATAAAGTCTAGCGTAGGTCATGCCACATTTTTTGCTGAAAACCATTCTTTGACTCGTTATGTTATTCAGAATCAAATGTGATATCGCTGCTCTTCCTTCTGCTTGGAACCCTGTTCCCTGAGTTCCTTGTGGACTTTTCTGAAATGTTAGCTTACTAGAAAGACTTATCTTTTTTTTTTTAGATTTTATTTATTTATTTTTAGAAAGGGAAGGGAGGGAGATAGATAGAGAGAGAAACATCAATGTGCGGTTGCTGGGGATTATGGCCTGCAACCCAGACTTTTCTTAACCTGTGTAAACTCACGTTGTTTTTCCTTCATAGTATCTAGTACTTTGTAACATTTATTTGTGTCTGTTTTCCTCTTGGAAACATGCGATCCATTGGGGTAGGTAGTATATTTCGTTCCGTGACTTTGACAGGTGCTTAGCATATAGTAGGTGGTTAGTTACATAGTTTTAGAATGTGTGACCTTGTCCGTTTATCTCAGAAGTAACGTTTGCTTTGTGACGATCTAGTTATTTATTCAGGCAGTCGGACTTGGGTTTGAAATCTTTAGCCAAATCGCATGTGTCTGACACAACGAAAACAATGAAATATTCTGCACCGAGCAAACGAACTTTCACTTGGGCTATGGGGAATATTTTCAAAGGCTTTACAGGGAATCGAGATAGCCAAGCAAAAGGATGAGCCGTTCCTCTAAAAGCCAGCTGATGCACATTGTAGCAGCTTCCCAGAGAGGCCGTGGGAGGGCGGAGGAAGGGCGGGAACCTGCAAAGAGAGGGCGTAACCAGGCGGAGCTGCAGCGAGCGGAGCGACGTGGGACTCTTTTGTCCTTCTTTGCTCTCCGTAGGGAAACTTGGGCGGCGAGGGTCACAGACATGGCGGCCGTAAGGGTAAGTTGGGGGGAAAAAGCTTGCTTACTTTTTCAAGGGGCGGATAGCATTGCAGTATCCATGGGAGGGAGCCCCAGGCTGCTGGAAAGGAACCCACAGCGGTCGGCGGGGCGGGTGTGAGCGTGTGGCCGAGCTAGCAGGGCCAGGGAATTTGACTGTTTGCAACCTGAACACACCCGCCTCCCCCGGTGAGAGTTTTCCCAGCCTGGGAGTGTAGTCTCCCTTGCATTCCCTACGACTGACTGTTTGCACAGCGACACGATGCAAAGTGGGAACCGCCGGGTGAAAATGCCGGCCTGGGTGTCGAACTGCAAGAGGAGAGTGTCGTCAGCATCTGCCTGGGTGTGCAGGGCCGGGCCCCATGACCCTTTGAAGGACTTTGTCCAAACTTTATTTCGGTTGAAATACACCAAGATAGACGCGTCTCACAATGTTTTTGCAGGTCGCGGGTTTTGCATTCTGCCATTCATCTGCGAGTTGGAGTAACAAGCCTTTTGCTTTTGAGTGACTCTTGAGCACTTTGTATACTGGCAGTGACTGCGCTGGCTGCTAGCTGCACTTGCCTAAGTAGATTTCAATAACAGTAGTCGTGAAATATCTATATTTGACGCGGGATTTTAGTTGTTAAATACACTGCTTTCAGGAGATACAAATGTAATTCCGTTCATTCAGTTTTTAAATTAACTCCGTGTTGATTCGCCATTCTCACTCCATTTCTGCAATTCCTGCTGTAACAATTTAACTGACTTGTAACGACACCTTTTTAACCGGAGTCGCTGTCTGCAGCTGGAATCTCAGTCTATTTTCCCGTGCAGTGCCAACTAGTACTTAATACACAGATCTGATTATGCCCCTCCCCTACATAAAAACTGTTATTAGCACTTCATTATCTGCCATCTGGTGTCACCTCAGACTCCTGTGTCTAGAACACCCTGCCCCGGCTTTACAACTCCATGTCCCGTTTCTGGGGAACACTCATAACATTGATACTCCAGGCCGTTTGCCCTTCACTTTCTCTGGCCTTGAAGTGCTATTTCTCTTCCTCATCTACAGAGTTCCTGTTCACAGTTCATTTAACAGATAAAGTTGTCTTGCCCATACATATACTAACCACAACATGCCTTTTTCAACATAGTACCCTAGGTCCTGGCCAGGTAGCTCAGTTGGTTAGAGCATCGTCCTCTAATACAACAAGGTTGCAGGTTCGGTTCCCTGATCAGGGCACATACAAGAAGTAAGCAGTGAATGCATAAACAAGTGGAACAAGTCAGTGTCTGTCTGTCTGTCTGTCTCCCCCCCCATGAAATTGATACATAGAATAAAAACAACAACAACATAGTGTCCTGAGCCTCTTCAATCTAATTTAAATAACTTTACTTTGTGCTCCAAGAAGACCCTGGACATACTTTTAGCATACGACTTACCACGTTGCAAGTAATAGATGATTCCCTTGTCTGTTCCATCATTCTAGACTGTAAGCTACTTGAGGACACTAATTATAACATTGTTTCCATCCTTAGTACATAACACAAGTACGACTTGTATCAGGTGCTCAATAAATTCCACATAAATAACTACCAGACAATGAAGATAAAAGACATTAAATTAAACAGTGAAGATGCAACATGTAACACAAACAACTCCCATTTGCAGCAAGGTACGTGGCTTGCCTCAGGTCCAAACCAGAACACTGTCTTGCCACTGAAGCTTAGAAAAGGAGAGAGTTGAACACTCCTTTGATTTGGCCACTAATAAGTCACTATCAGCAACCATTTATATGTTTAAATAGGCACTATGTTCAAGTTCTTCACATCCATTATTTTACTTAATTCTCAAGACAACTTCATGTTCTTGGTATATGATCAATCTACAAATGAAAAATGAAGGTTTACAAAATGTAAGGAAATTGTCTAAACTTATAATGCTAATGGGAGCTGCAGTGAGATGAACAGATCGAAGTAAAATGGTACACGGACAGCCTAGATTGTACGGGGTTAAGAAAACAATAAGGGATGGAAAACTGGCATTGATTTATCACCTACTTTGGGCAGCTGCTTTACATATCGTACTTCAGTTTAATTCTCTTGGAGACCCTAAGAAATGGATAGTATCCTCATTTTACATATGGAAAAACTTAGGCTTAGAAAATAGCCTTGCTTTACGTCATTACAGCTCATAAGTGAAACAACGAGGTTCCAACACACATATATGCCTTGTCTCCAAAATCCATGATCTTTCCACTAATATTAACTCCTTCTGAAAGAATGGTGTATATTAGTCTTTACAGAATATTGTGGTGAAAGAAAAGAGAAATCTTAGGAAGGGGTAGTAAATTTTTCATTTAAAAATGAAAGTCAAGATACTGTATGGGGTAGTAAATTTTTCATTCAAAAAAGTCAAGATACTGTATGTCCGCTATGTCTCAATTAAACTGGGGAAAGGAGACTGAAGCATATTTGGACATAAGGGGAAATGTACTAGCAAGAACTAGCATAGAGAAAAAAATAGTAAGACTAATCACAGCTATTATATTAGTGAATGTTTACTGAGCTGAGCATTTTGTTAAACACTTTATGTGAAGTTTCTCATGTATGTTTCACAGTGGCCCTGTGAGCAGGTTCCATTATAATCAACATATTACACGTATGGAAACTGAGCTTTTACAAAGCTTGAGTAACTTGCCCACACAGTACTGGGCAGTAGACCTGCATCTGAAATTGCGTGATCTGAGTCCAGATCATGGGACTTAGGCTTGAGGAGGCATCTGTGAGCCGAGGTGCCCAAAGCATGGTCTGCGTTAACTTCGAAGCCCCAGAGTTCAACACAAAGAGTAAGGTAGAGGTGGTTCCTGAAGGCTGCTAGGTAACTCTGCAAAAAACGGTCATACAGCTTGCAATACAAGAGCTTGTTGAACAGATAGGATGGCAGAACACTGATACACAATCACCCTTGAGAAACAAGTACTGTGCTGATCTCTTCTGCTGCCTTTTTTCTTGTCTTACCAGATTATACTAGACTTTTCTCTTACGAAATGTAATAGGTAACACTGGTTAATAACACTGTATCGATTTCACATGTACAGCTTTGTATTGTGACATCTTTATTGTGTGCTCTGTGTATTTGACGCCCTTTTTTCTCTTTGTCCATCCCGAACCCCCTGCCTTCTAGGAACCACCATTCCGTTGTCTGTGTCTATCAGTTCGTTTTCTTGTTTTTATGTTTGTTTTGTTCGTTCATCCGTTGCTTTGTGTTTTATATCCTGCATATGAGTGAAAGCATACTGTTCTTACTCTTTTTGTCTGGCTTATTTTACTTAGGATAATACTCTCAAGAGTTACCTATGCTGTCACAAATAACAAGATTTTATCTTTTTATGGCTGAGTAGTATTCCATTATACATGTGTGTTTTAAAATTTGTAGGGTAGGCAAAGAGATTAAGAAGTACAGATTGCTAGTTACCAAGTAGTCACGGTGATGTACAGCACAGCTTAGGGAATATAGTGAATAATATTTTAATGACTGTGTATAGTGCCAGGTGGGTACAAGAAATATCATGGGGACCATTTTGTAAGTTATATAAATGTCTAACCACTGTACTATACACGTGTAACTGATATAATATTGAATGTCGGCTGTAATTGAAAAATAAAAAAATAATAATATGTTAGGAAAAATATTGAGGGGAGTGGGGTAGATTCACAGAAGAGGGATTGCTAGGTCACACCTCACACCTGTTGAGACAAAAGCTAACAAGTGTTGGGGAGGCTGTGGAGAGATGGCAACCATCACAAACTGCTGATGGGAGTGTAAACTGGTGAAGCCACTATGGAAGACAGTATGGAGGTTCCTCCAAAAATTAAGAATTGATTGCCAAGTGACCCAGCAACCCCTCTTCTGATTAACTACCCCCCAAGTTTGAAAAAGTATATTTGCAAAGAAATATGCACCCCTGTGTTCATTGCAACATTATTCACGGTTACCAAGGCATGGAAACAATGAAAACAACCCTTGATGATTGCATAGAGAAAATGTGGTACATACATACAATAGAGTAGTACTCAGTCGTAAGAAAAGACGTAATACTGCCATTTGCGACAGTAAGGATGGACCTTGAGAATGTTATGCTAAGCAAAATGAGTCACTCAGAAAAAAGTAAGAACCATATGATTTCACCCATATGTGGGATATAAAACTGAAACTCATAGACACGGACAACAGTATGGTGGTGACCAAACCTCTTCAACACTTGTTGTTTGTTGCTTTTTTTAGGATGGCCATTCTCACCGGTGTGAAGTGGTATGTCATTGTGGTTTTACTTTGCATCTCTCTGATAGCTAGCGATACTGAGCATCACCTTCTTACATCATACACAAAAATAAATTCAGAGTGGATTAAATACTTAAATGTTGAACTCAAACTCATGAAAGTCGTAGGAGAAAACATAGGCAGTAAAATCTTAGACATTTCTTATAGTAGTATTTTTTCTGATTTATCTCCTCAGGTAAGGGAAAGAAAAGAAAAAATAGATAAATGGGACTACATTAAACTAAAATGTTTTTTTCCCAGTAAGGGAAATAATCAACAAAGTGGAAAGACAACCCACTTATATTGGCCAACGATGTATCTTATAAGGGATTAATATCAAAAGTGTATAAAGAACTTAACACAAGTCAACACCAAAAAAAATCCACTTAAAAAGTGGGCAGAGGACCTGAGTAGACACTTCTCCAAAGAGGATATGCAGAGGGCTAATAGACATATGAAAAAGCATCAGAGAAATGCAAAGTACAACCACAATGAGATGTCACATACTGGTCAGAATCACTATGATCAATAAATCAGCAAACAACAAGTGCTGGCGAGGATGTGGAGGAAGGGGAACCCTTTTGTACTGTTGGTGGGAATGCAGACTTGTACAGCCACTGTGCAAAGCAGTGTGGAGATACCTCAAAAAATCATAAATGGGTCTGCCTTTCAACCCAGCAATCCCACTAATTTGAAAGAACATAAGTACCCCTGTGTTCATTGCAGCGTTCTCTACAATCGCCAAGATATGGAAGCAGCCCAAGTATCCAGGAGTAGCTGAGTGGGTAAAAACAACTATGGGACATTTACACCATGGAGTACTACTTGGCCATCCAAAAGAAGGAAACATTACCCTTTGTGGCAGTACGGATGGACCCGGGGAGCATTACGCTACGTGACATCAGCTGGTCAAAGACAAATAGCACATGCTCTCACTCATGTGTGGAATCTAATGAACACACTGAAGTAACAATCACAATAGAGACAGACTCGTAGATATTGAGCAGGCTGACAGCTGTCTGTCCAGGACAGGGTCGGGGGTTGTTGGGTAGGCGTGGGTGGAAGGATTGAGTAAAAAGCAAAAAAAGAGAAAAATGTCATGGACATGGACAGCAGTGTGGTGATTGCCAAAGGGAGGGATTGAGGGAAATGTAAGAGAGGATAACATGTATCTGATGAGTTTTTATACTATTTCTTTAAAAAACATCATTGGCATTTTAAGAAGGATTGCATTAAGTCTGTATATTGCTTTGGTTAATAAATAAGGTCATTTTAACTACATTTGATTCTTTCAGTCTATGAACAAGGAATGTATGTCTTTCACTTCATTGAGTCTTTCTCAATCTCTTTTGATAATGTTGTGTAGTTTTTAATATATAGGACCTTCACAGCCTTTGTTAAGTTTATTCCTAGTTTTTTTTTTAAATTGCAATTATAAAAGAATTGTTTTCTCCATTTCTTTTTCTGAAATTTCATTGTTAGTGTATAGGAATGCAGTAGATTTTTGTACCTTGATTTTGTATCCTGCTTCTTTACTGTATTTATTTGTTTTTAATATTTTTTGGTGGAGTCATTAGAGAGGTTTCTATTTAAAGAATCATGTCCATCTGGTCGGGTGGCTCAGTTGATTAGAGCGTTGTCCCAGCACCAAAAGGTTGCAGGTTCAATACCCGGTCAGGCCACACATGAGAGGCAACCAGTCGATGTTTCTTTCTCACATTAATGTTTCTCTATCTGGAAAAGAAAATGTTTCTCTCTCTCTGTCTTTCCCCTCTGCCTGTCTCTCTAAAGTCAATAAGCATGTCCTTGGGTGAGGACTAAAAAAATAAAAAATAAAAGAATCATGTCACGTGCTTTTAAAACGTAAAAATTTTACATCTTCATACCCAACTTGGATCTCTTTTATTTCTTTGTCTTGCCCGGTTGCTCTGGCTAGGACTCCCAGAACTGTGAATAACTGTCTTAAGAGTGGTGAGAGTGGGCATGCTTGTCTTGTTCCTGATCTTAGAGGAACAGCTTTCGGTTTTTCACCATTGAGTATATTAACTGAGGATTTGCCATATATGGCCTTTACTCTGTGGAGATAGTTTCCTTTTATACCTATTTTATTGATGGCTTTTTTGAAGATTTTATTTATTTATTTTTAGAGAGGGGGGAGGGAGGGAGAAAGACAGAGAGAGAAACATCAATGTGTGGTTGCTTCTCACACACCCACTACTGGGGACCAGGCCCACAACCCAGGCATGTACCCTGACTGGGAATTGAACTGGCGACCCTCTGGTTCACAGGCCCACACTCAGTCCACTGAACCACACCAGCCAGGGCTTATTGACTGTTTTAATCATAAATGAATATTGTATCTTTTATCTTTTCTGCATATTGATAAGATCATATGGTATTTGTCCTTTTTTTTGTTAATGTGGTATATTACATTGTTCTCTTTGCATATGTTGTGCCATCCTTGTGCCCCTGGAATGAACCCCACTAGATTGTTATGTATTAATTTAGTGTGTTGTTGTATTTGATTTGCTAGTATTTAGTTTAGGGTTTTTGCATCTGTATTTATCAGAGACATCGGTCTGTAGTTTTCTATTTTGTGTGTTATCCTTGCCAGGTTTTGGTATCAGTGTTATGCTGGCCTCGTTGGTCCCATCACATGTGTTAGGAAGTATTACCCCTTCAATTGTTTGGAAGACTTAGAGAAGGATAGGTATGAAATCATCTTTGAATGTTCAGTAGAATGCACTAGTGAGGCCATCTGTTCCTGCACTTTTACTTTTTTTTGCGGGGGCAGGGGTTGGTGCTTGTTTCAATTTCCTCACTATTGATCTTTCTACTCAGACTTTGCAGTTCTTTGTAATTCAGTCTAGGAAGGTTGTATGAGCGACGGAAGTGTCCTTTGATAGAGGATTGGATACAGTAGATGTGATACATGTTGTAGACAATGAAACACTCCTCAGCCGTAGGAAAACACAAAATACTGCCATTTGCAACAACATGCATAGACCTTGAGAATATTATGCTAAGCAAAATAATTCAAGGCAGAAAAAGTCAGTAACCGTATTACTTCACTAATGTGGGATAATTGAAAGTAACAAGTAAATAAAAATTCATGGACTCAGACAACAGCATGCTGTTAGCAGAGAGGAGGGAAGCGGGTACTAAAGGATAAAGGTCAAATACATGGTGACAGATCTGACTTTGGGTGGTGAGCACACAATGCAATATACAGATCGTGTGTTATAGAAACGTACACATAAAACCTCTATAATTTTAGTAACCAATGTCACCCCAATACATTTAAGGTAAAAACAAATGTATCAGGAAAAAAAAACCCATCAAAGTGAATGAACCCTGTGCTACTGAGTTTTTTAAGCTATGTTATTGGTTAAGGCTCCAGTTCATTTAGTCAGTCAAGACTCAAGCAGTATCTATGAATTTATTTTGCAGTCTACATTTATTACTTATCTTATTAATCAAAGTAAGATGATTATGTTGAGAACTTTGGGGTATTGAAAAGTTTTCAGCCCTGGCTGGCGTAGCTCAGTGGATTGAGTGCTGGCTATGAACCAAAGCGTTGCAGGTTCGATTCCCAGCCAGGGTACATGCCTGGGTTGCAGGCCACGGCCCCCAGCAACCACACATTGATGTTTCTCTCTCTCTCTCTTTCTCCCTCCCTTCCCTCTCTAAAAATAAATAAATAAAATCTAAAAAAAAAGAATAAAAAAAGAGAAAAGTTTTCAGGTATTAATATACTTGAAAAGCATTTTTATTATATCTAGGAGTAAGATCAAATCAGGGGTTTTATCAGTAGCTTTTAAATGTTGTAAGAATTGGCATCCTTCATCCAATCACTTCAGAGCTTTAGTATCAGAGTATCTCAGGTACATGGGCGAGCATTCTTGCTGGCATCGTTTTAATGTGTTTTTTATTGACCCCTGCTGTAGGTATGGAGTGGAAATCTTGTTATTTCATTAGTGGATACCTACTGTGTCTAAGAAATCAAAAGTAGCGTGTTTGGGGAAGTCATGCCTAGCGAAATCATTCTCTGATGCTAATCTGTACTAGAGAAGGGAAAACTAGGGAATACATCCTCTGATTAGTATTGAGTTTTCATTTTACCCTGCATATTTTTTAAAAGATTTTATTTACTTATTTTTAGAGAGGGAAGGGAGGGAGAAAGAGAGAGAGAAAGAGAGAGAGAGAGAGAGAAACATCCATGTGCAGTTGCTGGGGGCCGTGGCCTACAACCCAGGCATGTACCCTGACTGGGAATCGAACCTGCGATGCTTTGGTTCGCAGCCCGCGCTCAAGCCACTGAGCTACGCCAGCCAGGGCTACCGTGCATATTTTAAACAGTAAATTGCTTAAATTATTCCTGTAGCTTTCCTTGCTCTGCTCAGAACTATTGAAAACTGTGTCCGAAATGAAATAAAGACACTGTGAGAGAGCATTTAGAATTCTCTGGCTAGTGCTCCTTCCAGTTCTGCATGCCACACTTGCATGTAAGCAGAGGAGACCTCTTCCGTCTGGGTGTTCTTTGATTTCCGCAAGCCTCCTTTCTCCTCCAGAGAATCAAGCTCTTACCATGTACATTCCCTGGAAAGCATTTCGTTTGGTCTGTTGAATAGATAATCTTTGGGGATTGCTTTGGTACGTGAATAAACATTGAAATACTTCTTAGGGACAGTAATTTGCCTGCTTTTGAATTCAAATCAAGATATACCCCAAATATAGGCCACTTTGGTTTCGCACTAAGCATGAAACAGGGAAAAAGGGAATGCACTGGGAAAGTTAGGGACAAAGAATTTGTAGTGTAGGAAATTATTTTTATAAACAGTGTACCTTGGAGCCCTGGCTGGTGTGGCTCAGTGGATTCAGCATGGGCCTGTGACCCAAGGGGTGGTAGTTCGATTCCCACTCAGGGCACATGCCTGGGTTGCAGGCCAGGTCCCCAGTAGGGGGCACGTGAGAAGCAATCACACATTGATGTTGCCCTCTCTCTTCTTCCCTTTTCCTCTCTCTGAAAAAGAATAAATAAAATCTTTGTAAATAAATAATAAATAAATAGTGTACATTTGTATTTCAAGATTTAACCTCATTCACTCAGAACTTCAAAATCACCCTTTAGTTTTTTTGTAGTATTTATCAGTTTTGCACCCTCTCAGCTCCACTAGAATGTCACCTCCACGACGGCAAGAATCATTGTTTTATTCTGTGAAGTATCCTAAGCCCTGAGACCAGGGTCTGGGATACGGTAGTTGCTCAGTCAGTGTTTGTGGACTGAGTGAGTACCAGGATCAGTCAATCCTGCCTCATCCTCCAAATCTTGTATTCACTTCTACCTGGGAATGATTATATTGCTGAATTCCATGTGAAGTAGGTAGTTAACTAAAAAAAAAAAAAAAAAGAATAATAATAAAGCTATGTGCCTCAAAAAAAGACTCTATCATTTAGTATGAGAAGAGAAGTTTAGGTTCATATTGTAAAATTGTGGGGTTTTTTTTTTTAATTTTGGGTGAACATGTGTTTCTTCTTGATGCTATTACACGTTCCCCTCGCTTTGCCCAACTCCACCCAGCCCCCACCCCTGAACAAGTGATTTGGGTTTTTAATAAGTTTAAGTGAAAGCCATAGAGTTCCTCAGATGCCCCAAACATTTACTGGGAAGTGGAGGGTGGGGAACTTTTTATTTTAAAATATTTTTGATGTATCCTTCTCAGATGGCAAAGCTCACAACCACACCTGCAGGCCTGACGTTGGCATCTATACGTGTGCATGCAGCCAAAGAAGAGGAATCCAAAAAGCAGCTAGTGAAACCAGAGCAGGTAATTGGCTTACAAATGTTTGTGAATATTTTAATAATTAGATAATGATAAAATGAGTTTTTATTATGCTGTTGTTAGGTCTATTCATCAAGAATGTCTCTTTAAAATATTTGTTAGGCAAATTTTGTAATTTGAGAGAAATAGTTTCAAGGTATCTTAAAATAAGCACTGTATTATATTTCACCCAGACTTCTAACATCCTACTTCTAAGGAAAAACAATTAGTGCTTTTCCTGAATGAATAATGAAACTGTAGAACTTTTAAGCAGTCAGATTTTTCTTTCTTGAAAATTGATGCAGGGACACCTGATATTTGGAAGCTTTAGTTTAAAAAATCCATGAAGATCTCATTTTTGAAAGTGACTTTAGATGTTCTCTAGTTCAGCCTTCTGTGTGTTACTGTGATGCCCTCTCTCAGAGGTACACTAAATGGCCATTTCTCTTCTACATGATTAAAACTATGGATAGAGGAACCCACAGTTTTGATAAGCAGCCCATCCCATCTGCTGTCAGCTCTCATTCAATTTCAGGTCCTTCCTTAGGCAGACAAATCTGTGCCATAATAAGATCTGAGCATTTACCTTGTATCTCTTGCATTGGTACCTTCCAGAAAAATTCTCTCTCCCACCAAAGAACTCTTCAGATGTGAGTTATACTTTAAGAACTTTTGCTTCCCGAATAAGTAGATTAGTAGCTTTAGCCATTCTTCATGTGTCCGTAGCTTTGAGTTCCATCGTTATCATCACCATTCTCTGCCAAAATATTCGGGATGATTAGTATTTTCTTTAGTTGTAAGTATTTTGACCACTGCTCCATAGAGTCAGGCTCTGACTTCTCCTCTTCTAAATAATGTATTTCTATTGAAACTGCCTAAGACCACGTTCACTTTTATATGTATTTTTGTTTTGTGTCCTCACAATGAGTGTTGCTTATGACCTTCGAGCATGACATAGTGAACTTGCAGTTCTTAAAATGTATTAAACATTTTACTGTGGGCTACTGGTAAGCTCTGTCTTTTCTCTATATGTACTTACGCATACAGACTTTTTGGATTCAATTGCAAGTACATATATGCCTGTTTAACTTTCATCTTGTTGATCTAATTTATCATGCAAGCCTGTTGTTATCTAACTGTGATTACTGATTCAGTTGTTTCTGTGTTTTTCTTTTCCAGCCTTAGGTCACACTAAGATTTATCTACATACTTAGAAATGTACACTTGAGTCACACGGGTTTGAATCAGAATCTTGACGCTACCACTGACTGTTTGGATGACATTGGAAATAATTCTTACTGGTGGCTCAAATATTCTTTTGTATGAATTTACCATTATCAGATGTACAACTTGCATAACTTCAGAAAACGTAGCATATGTCCAGTAATTTGTTCACTGTAATAGTGCTTTATCAAGGCACTTTCCACATAAGTCTGTATGTCCATCTATAACTATTTCTTTGGAATAAATTTCTCAAAATGGAATTATAGGTCAGAATACATGAAAAGTATCAAACCATTGTCAAACTGACATGCATAAAATTTAACAAAAGTTATTTCCAGAGCTCCCATTGCATGCATGTCAGGCGCTGTTCCAAGCACTGTATAATAATAATAATAATAATGTAAAGTTTTAATAATTTTTATTAGCAGTCCAAGATAGGTTCACTTCCCTGCTAACTTGCTGTCTCTCAGTATTTCTCCTCTTTTAGTCTTAGAGGGATGATGTTTTTAAGCCCACCTTGACACTCTCATCTTTGGAAAGCTCAAAATATAGGTAGGAAGATTAGTAACTTGCATTTGTCCCTAGCACCTAAATTTGCATATTTCTGAATTTTAAGATGTGAATTTCTGAAGGTACTTTTATCGTGTGAAATGAATTATGAGTCTATTTACATCTATTTACAATAAAGCCTCTCATAACCAAAACACTGTATAAATGAGGTGTTCTGCTTAATTGAATGTGCTGGTAAACCTGGGGCTAACCTGAATGTCTTTTTTTTTTTTTAGTTCAATTCTTCTTGTTAAACATTTAAAAATATTAATATGCCCCTGCCTTCTTAAATACCATCTGGTGAATATAACTGAATATCTCTTTATTAGAAAACTCTGGAGAGCCATGAGGTGATTGTTTTTTTTAAATGATGAAATTTGAAGGACTCTGACCTGTACAATGGCTGGCAATGGGCTGTGTATATATGTGGTCAGCTATCACTGGATTTTTCCTTTTATAATATTGCTGTGATAGGAGTTTGACTCATTTTCTTGTTATTGGCTTGTTTTCACCACAAAAAAAAATAACAAAGGAAAATACTGATTTGGGAGTTATATTTACTTTCATTCACTTTAATTTCAATGTGGTTTTACAGTTTACTGAATCGAATCCTAATTTCTAACAAACAAAATGGAAACAGACTCATAGGTAAAAAAGAGACTGACAGCTGTCAGAGGCAGAGGAGTTGCAGGAATTTGTGAAAAAGTAGAGCGGGATTGCAAAAAAAAAACAAACCCCAAACTCATAGAGACAGATAATCAGTATGGTGACTACCAGAGGAAGATGGGGTGGGGGAGGTAGGAGAGGGTATGGGGGACCCATGGTGATGGAAGAAGACTTGACTTGGGGTGGTGAACACACAGTACAGTGTACAGGTGATGGGTCATAGAATTGTGCACCTGAAACCTATATAATTTTATTAACCAATGTCACCTCAATAAATTGATTATATATATGTAATCAACTATATATATATATATATATATATATATATATATATATATATGGTCTGCCCCCCAAAAGTCCAACCATTGTTAATATAATGAGAACGGTTTGTGCAACATCATGTAACCTGGCAGCCAAGGAGAGTGGACTCGAATGCACATGCGTGAACAATGACAACTTCACCGTACTAGTCAGTGGGGGCGGTAGATGCCATTGAGTGACAGTGTGTACTGTGTGGCTGACACATTCACAATGACTGAGTTAGTAGAACAATGAATCTGCATCCAATTTTGCATAAAGCTTGAACATTCCTCTGTGGAAACTGTTCAGATGATTCAGAAGGCCACAACTATGGACCACTGGTGATTGACAGCTTCATCATGACAGTATGCCCACTTATGCATCATGTCTCATGCAGAGGTTTTTGGGAAAACATCAAATCACCCAGGGGACTTAGCCCACTTACTGCCCAGATTTGGCCCCTACGACTTCTGGCTTTTCCCAAAACTGAAATCACCTTTGAAAGGGAAGACATTTCAAACTGTTGATGACATTCAGGAAAATATGATGGGCAGCTGATGGCAACTGGGAGAACTGTGTGAGGTCCCAAGGTACCTACGTTGGAGGGGACTGAGGCATCCTTGTCCTATGGACAGTGTTTCTTGTGTTTTCAACAAATGTCTCCATTTCACATATTACATGACTGGATACCTTCTGGACAGACCTCATATAATCAGTATTTTTAGTTGTTTTTAGCAGGAATATTGATGAGGACTCCTCTTCTGCCATATTATTGGAAAAGTAATTTCAGCTACTTTGTTATGTTTGAAATGAAGTGTTTTGGGCTTTTGTTTTTTGCCTCCAGCTCCCCATATACACTTCACCACCTCTGCAGTCTAAATATGTTGAAGAGCAGCCTGGCAATTTACAAATGGGTTTTGCCTCCATCCGCACCACCACCGGTCGTTACATTGGCTGGTGCAAGGTGAGTCTATTCGAATCGTTCAATATTGCAGGTTTCTGCTTTGTATTACGTACCAGTCGTTCCAGTTCCCCATCAATCTGTGTAGCAAACTGCCCTCAAAGTAGTGGTTTGAAACAACTACCATTCTATGATATTTTATAATTTGGCAAGTCAGGAATTTGATCGGAGTTCAGACAGGCGATTCTTCTGTGGCATGCGCTGTTCGCAAAGGTCATTCACAAAGGTATTCGTGAGGTGAATAGGCTGATCTAGAGGGTCCAAGACAGCTTCATTCTCATCGCAAACAACTTGTCACAGGTGCGAGAAGGCTGGGCTCAGCTGGGAATGTTGACCAAAGCACCTAGATGTGGCCTCTCAGGCCAGGAGGCCAGATACCTTACATGGGCAGTTCAGAGCTGCTATAGAAAATGTTACAAAAGGCCCTAGGCAGAAGTCACCAGGTTTCTTACCTGTCCTCAGATGTCCAAGAAAGTCACTTCTAAAGGTTGCTATTGCTAAGTCACTAAGACAAATCCAGTTTTAAAGCGGGGCCGGCTGGCGGCGGCGGGGGGATGCCACTCCTCAATACAAGTAACAGCAAATAATTTGTGGCTGTATTTAATTCACTGTACCACTACTTCATATATTAAAGTAGTTTAGCAAACATTTATGTTACCTAGCATCTACAAAACATGTTTGGCCTGTTACATGAAGTTCTGAGATTACTTCGGAATGTTTTCTTATTTGACTAAGCAACATTTTCACTTGTTTTGTTTAGCTCATAAGGCCAATTTGACTATAGTCACTTATTGGCCAAAATAGAATTCACCTTATTTTACTACTTAGCCTTTGATCAGCATTCCCAGCAGGGGACAGTATTGATGTTTCATTATCATCACGTCAACATAGTTGTATTAGCATCAGCATGTCCAATGTCAGTGTCATCGTGATAATGTTGGTACCATTGTTTTCATCATACTGACCCAATAGCTGTACAGATTTACTTCAAATATAGCCTATCCAATTGCAACCCTTTGTGCTTTTTATTTCTAATCCATTCTTTTTAGAAAGAAAATTCCAGCCCTGGTTGGTGTGGCTCAGTGGATTGAGCACCAGTTTGTGAACCAAAGGGTCACTGGTTCGATTCCCAGTCAGGGCATATGCCTGGGCTGTGGGCCAGGTCCCCAGTAGGGGGCGTGTGAGTAGCAACCACACATTGATGTTTCTCTCCCTCTCTTTCTCTCTCTCTTCTCCTCTATAAAAATAAATAAATAAAATCTTTTTAAAAGATTTAAAAAAAGACAGAAAATGCTAATGACCTGATTGAAATATCAAATCTGTGAACTCTGGTCATTCCAAAGTATATTTAAGACATCTGATGAATATATGGTGTTATTTCTAAAAAATTTTTGCCTGTCAGATAATTCTGATAATACTAGTTATACGGCATACTCTTAATAGTTTAATCTCCGAGGGAAATATCTTAACTAATTAAGATGTGAATCATTTCAGCAGCTGGATGATTCACACTTTAGTCTCCTGAGACCTAATTTTCTATAGTATTGTCAAAGTTATTTTCAGTGAGGCAAATTGTCCCTGAGAGATACTTAGATTGCTATTATAACTATCACCCAATTAAAACAAAAAGACTGAAAGACCTTTATATTCTTTAATATCCTGAAACAATTAGGTTGAAGAAGGGCCCTTTGAATGCATTTCATCTTCAATGTAAACAGTGTTTGCTCTCTAACTTTTCTCTAAAGATGTAATATATTCTTAAAAAATTACTTCTGACTCAAATTATATTCTGCATTACACTTAGAGTCATTCAGGGAAAATTCAATTTCTACTCCTACTCCTTGATGTTTTGAAATTGAGGTAGCAGTGACCCCTGGTGGTAAAAAGCGAATCCCTAAACTCGGCTAAGGAAAATTTTCCCAGATAAGTGACTAGTTTGTTTCTTTGACAGTATGATCTCTCAATCAATTAGTCAATAGGTATTACATGAAGATGAAAATTTTCTCACGACACAGTCCCCAAAGAGAAGTAGTTCAGTGGGGACTTTGTCTAGTTTGTGTTTGTACAATCTGAACATGATGAACAGAATGAACCTATGCATCTCTGGACACCATGGAAATATGTGAGACAAAGTTAGCAATACCAAGATACATCAACAGCAGTAACTCATTCCTTTCACATCTAATATACTCATTTCTATCTATTTTCTTTGCTTTGAAAATCTTGTTTTTGATTTTTTTTAAGATTTTTATTTATTTTTAGAGAGGGAAGGGAGGGAGAGAGAGAGAGAAACATCAATGTGCGGTTGCTGGGGGTCATGGCCTGCAACCCAGGCATGTGCCCTGACTGGGAATCGAACCTGCAACACTTTGGTTTGCAGCCCGTGCTCAATCCACTGAGCTACACCAGCCAGGGAAAATCTCGTTTTTGATTTTAATCCCATGGCTTGAGGGCAGGTATTTTAGAGAAGAAGACCATATACTTAGATTGTGTTTTCTGGTTCCTTCAAAGTGGAATACAGCATGACCATGGGCAATTAATAGGGGTAAATCATTTCATGCCTCCATTTTTTAAAAAAGATTTATTTGTAGAGAGAGGGGAAGGGGGGAGAAAGAGAGGGAGAGAAATGGCATTGTGTGGTTGCCTCTCGGGCGCCCCCTACTAGGAACCTGGCCCACAACCTAGGCACGTGCCCGGACTGGGAATGGAACTGGTGACCCTTTGGTTCATAGGCCGGTGCTCAATCCACTGAGCCACACCAGCCAGGACTCATGCCTTCATTTTTCTTCTGATGTAATTGAAATAGCACTTATCACTTAATAAATGTGGGTAACAATATTTCTTGCATTAAAATGAATTAGTTGGAAACAGGTAAAAGGAAACGTTTGATTGAAAGCTTTAATCCCTGCATGGGTTAATTAATCTTGATTTGTAGAGAATTTATCTTGCTATTTAAAAACAGTATGGACACTAGCTTCTGTAGCATGATTTCTATCCTGAGATAAATGTCATAGTTAGGTTTTTTCCTCACTCCAGTGCACGCTTAAAAAAGACAGAAGGTGAACTTTTCTTTAGGCTGTTTGTTGCTGTTTTCTCCACAAATCATTATGCTGTTGCTGCCGCATCTTTATTAATCAGATGTTGCTTCCAAGCTGAAATATGTTTCTCTTTATGCTTTATTGAATTCCATTCAATTTTCTAGGCCATTATAAAATCAGATGATAAATCTTTGTATTTTTGCCGTAAGTTTTGTATGCACTGCTCTGATGATTTCGTAGGCAGTACTGTACTTGTTTATTTGGAGAAAATAGTGCACAAATATTGTGCATGTTAAATAGAATGAAAAGTAAGAAATAAAGACAAGCTAAGTTCAACAAATATCCTCATAGTGAATAAATAAGAAAGTTAGGTTTAGATTTGGGTGCAATGCTAAATCAACATTTTGATAAAATCTCAGAAATGTTATTTAATTATCAACATTTTCAATAATGCAGATATCTTTTTTATCCCTTTTTGCCTAGGGTGTTTATGTCTTCGTGAAAAATGGGATAATGGATACAGTACAATTTGGAAAAGGTATGTGAATGAACAATTTATAATTACGAATGTTCCGTTGTCTTTTTAACTTGCAAGGTTTAAAAGTGAGAAAAATAAACATGGTGTATTATCTCTTATCATGTTTTAGCACCTGTAAAGATACTGTGCATAGCAGTTTATGATAACAATAACAAAGCAATTGTATTTGTAATTTATTTGGCTATTATTATGTGCTAAGTCACTATGATAAGCGTTTTTACATAATTTATCTGATTTGCTTTTGGTAGCAATTTTGTGACTGTTGGTATCATAATTATTCCCCTTTTACAGATGAGGAAACTGTGCTTTAGAAAGATTAAATAGATTACCAAGACCACATAGCTAGTAAGTGGCTCCACCTGTACTCAAACTGAGGTCTGTTTTAAATTATATACTCATAAAGCATAAATTAGAAATATATCTCCATTGTCATCACTCATTTTAAATAAGTGCTGTTTGTTGTTAAAATATATAGCATTTTGCTCTTGATCGTTAGGAAACACTGTACCAATCAGTCATCATAGGATATTTGACTTAATGTTGGAAAGCAATTGTATTTGAGTCTTTAGTTTGATAATGGTGTTTGGCTGCTGATGTAGCTTCCTAATAGTTTTGGTGTAAGCCAGTTGTCAAAATGAATGTGTATAGCCCCCAAAGAGCAGCTAAAATTTTAAGTCTGTGCAGATTGATGACCCGTATATGTATTGTCATTATTTAATGTATGTGGGAATTAATTCCAAATTATATCCCTCATCAGTCTTGAGGAATCTAATTAAATTACTGGTTGCCATTAATTATTGGGTTGGCCAAAAAGTTCATTTAGCTTTTTTC
Organism: Phyllostomus discolor; assembly: GCF_004126475.2. NCBI lineage: Eukaryota > Metazoa > Chordata > Mammalia > Chiroptera > Phyllostomidae > Phyllostomus > Phyllostomus discolor. The sequence continues at coordinate 103,503,530 of NC_050198.1, forward strand.
TGTGCAGTGGCTCTAGTTGTCCTTAACTCCATTTGCAACAGTTTTGTTATATCGTGTTGTGATAGCTGTCATATCAGCATACATTTTTTTAAAAAGTGATCAAAATTGGTGAAGTTTTGTGCAGCCACTTTAATGTTGAATATGGAAGATCATACACAAAAGTGTTGGTGTATTATAATTATTATTTCAAGAAAGGTAAAAACACCACTTCAAGGGAAAAATCAGGTTTGTGCAGAGTATGGAGAGGGCGCTGTGATTGTTCGAATGTGTCAAAACTGGTTTGTGAAGTTTTTCTTACTGTTGACATTTTGGCCAAATGATTCTTTGCTGCGGGGCTGTCTTATGCATTAGAAGATGTTTAGCAGCACCCCTGGGTCTACCCACTTAAAGCCAATAGCGAGAGATAGCCGGCATAGTCAGAATATCCAAATCAATAAAGTTATTGGTAAAAATGAAAAATGAGTCTTTTATATTATGGAAAAAAACTGAACAATCTTTTTGGCCAGCCTAGTAATGAGCCTACAATAAGAGAGTGCAGTTTTGGACTACATAGAATCCATACAATTTAAATATATAAAAGGCCAGGAAATCCGGACTTCTGCCCACTTCCCATCTGCTTTTTGTTTAGGCCACTTCTCATCCTGATCGTCTTGGTCTTAACCAAGAGCCACAGTGGCTCTAAGGTGACTGGGTCGTACCAGTGTTTGAGCGAATAAGGCCCGAGGCATTTCTCTTATAGGTATATAATACTTAGACAATCTTCACTTTGCTTCATAGTAATCCATATTAAGGCATGCACTCTAGCGTCACATTTTCATTCAAGGGTAATAATAACCTGTGTTATTCAGAAAACAAATCTCACGAAATCAGCTATGGAAGGAAGATTTAATTCTGTAACAAGGAACTATTGTAACTAGCTCTTTACGTTGGTACTCAAAGTCATTATTTTGTGTTGCTCGTTTGAAGAGTATTCAAACCATCTGCTCTTATCTCTCTCTAACGTTTGTGTATCGTACCAGTTGCAATAAGTCACTTATATTCATTTGTAACTGATTTCTTAAGATGCATATGTTTACCTGAAGAATCCACCTCGAGATTTTCTGCCCAAAATGGGAGTGATTACTGTTTCTGGATTGGCAGGCTTGCTGTCAGCAAGAAAAGGTAGGGGTTAAACATACAAATATTCTCTTTTCCAAATCTATTATATTAATTTCTGATTTTTACTGTCACAGGAAAACCTCATATCCTTTACTGAATATTATTAGGATAGGCTACCTTAAAATATTTAGGTTCTATAGTACAGCATGGTTACTTTTATTTTTTTTTTTGTTTTCAAGAATATAGCTATTTCAGAAGATGTTTAACATCATTAGTTACTAGAAATGCAAATGAAAAACACAATGAGATAGTACTACAGACCTATTAGAATGTCTAAAATTAAAAAGGGTGACCGTGGCAAGTATATTTGAGAATGTAGAGCAATCAAACTCTCTTATACTGCTGGGGAAAACAAAATGGTGCAGTCATTCTGGAAAATAGTTTAACAAAAAGCTTGTCATAAAGTGAAACATACACTCACCATGAGACCCAGTAATCCCAGTGCTGGGGATTTATCCTCGAAAAATGAAAAAGCTGGACACAGATGTTAAGAGCAACCCTATTCATAATCTCCAAAAGTTGGAAACAACCTCAATGTCTTTCAACAACAAACTAAAGTGTGGCACATCCATACAAAGGTATACTGCTCGGGCAACAAAAGGAATGAACCCTTGATACGTGCAACAATTTCGTTGACTCTGAATGAAAGGAGTCCTTTTGTATTTGCCCATCTTCCGCCTCGGGTTATAGAAACCCTCTCACACACATTCCTGCTTCCTCTCCTCAGTCAGGCCCTTACTAAGCTCATGCCGTTCTCTGACGAGGAGCCGCTTTGGTCATCTTGCATTCAGCCTCTGTCCCCAACTCAGTTGCCAGTTGCTGCCCCCCAACTAAATTACATGGGGTGGGAAGTCACCACTCGGAACCAATCTGGAATCAGATATCAGTTTAGTTGCATGTACTCAGATACAAAACCTATGTGAATGACAAGAATATTATAACATTCTAACTCTAGCAGATATATCCTATCCTAGTAGACCTTACACTCTCCTTATAATTAATATTAATATTATACCCTACTTTTATTCTGATTCTATGAACAACTTCTAATTGGATACATATTATAAAGTATTTATTAGGGAGAAAATCGAAACTCAAGATTACCATATGTAACAAGAAGACTCAAAAAATTAAATTTTGAAGGAAATTTGCCGAAACACATTACTCAGTTTCCATTGAGGAACTGATCATCCACTTGTAAGGTACCCCCAACCAGTGTCAAAGCCAGAATAATATAACCGGGGGTTTTCAAACTGCAAACCTTCACTTACGAGGTAGTGAAGTCAACATGCTCATCTCATGAAGCATTTATGAAAAATAAAATAGAAGAGAATTGCAAACATCAGACTGTTTAGTATTTATTATGGGTGAATAGTGGAGGGGGAAGAGAGAATGAGAATAAATGTGTGTGTGTGTGTGTGTGTGTGTGTGTGTGTGTGTGTGATAGGTCAATGTAAATTTTTTTCTTTAATATGAATCATGGTTAAAAAAGTTTGAAAGCTGTTGGTTTAGTCTAACCCCGTTAGGCTACAGATTACACACAGAAGTCCAGGGGAAGGGAATCCCGCCATAGTTCCAGATAAATAATAAATAGCTAGTTAGCGGCTATATCTAGAGTTATTTCTTGCTCATGTATTTAGAGCTGTTGAACCCAAAATGAAGTTTATTTTGCTGTAGACTGGCCTTTCATATCAAGTAAAGAGAGGATGAATGTAAGTCTTTTTAATACCTACAGTGACACATCAGGTAAAACTGTGTCCCAGTTTAGGAGCAGTGCATCACGGGAGCTTGTCTGAGCCAGGGAAACCTGCATGAGGAGACGTGGGTCAGCGCAATCAAGGAGCAAACTGTAGATCCTAGAATACTAGTGAGCAAGACTAGAGTAACGGAGCAACTTAGGACCTATTGTAATACACCTAGACCCTTTTATTCGATACCACCAAACCCCGTCTCTCTCTAAAGAAAAGCTGTACTGGAGGTTGAAACGTTGCCAAGTATTTTCCACCTTAGTCTTTACTGATATACCAGGTAGCTTGTTTCATTTTTCATTTAAGGATTGTAAGAGTTGTACCAGAGAATAAACGTACTGACCCTCAATTAGAAATTCTGTCCTCTGATTGCTCAGCTCATATTTACAGAGTCCAAGATAACCAGAGTCCAAGCATTTGAAGATAGATTTTGTTTTTGCACCAACACTCTGTTGGAACTCAGCTATGGCTTAGAGTGCTGGGGGTCACACTATTGTGCAGAACCCCGGGTCCTGTGGGAGTGGTACGAGGGACAGGGACAAGCTGTGCGAGGAGGGCTCAACACCAGGCTCCCTCCCGCAGGCTAACCAGAGTGGTTTCAAGGTATAATAGTTGTATAAATGATGTTCCTGATGACATTCTGTGCCTCAGACTTATTTTGAAAAGGATTTTGCCATCCAAAGAAGTTTGAAAATGACCCTCAGATGCTTAGATGAGACACTTAGAAATCAAACGATTATCTCAATGCCACTCGCAATTACTAAATTAGTGCTTCAGTATTCTACATCACTGACATGAAGGACCTCTGTACTTTTCACAGCCCTCTGCTGATTAGTTAGTTGGATCTTTCACCTCCTGAAACACTTAATCAAAAAAGGTCCATTTAAGTTTTAACATGGTTGAAGAAATGAAATAATACCTAGTTTTAAAAAAGGAACAAATCATCAGTGCCCTTTGTGCAGGTAATTATCATGTTAGACTGAGAATATTTCTCTTAAATTGGATATGACAACTATGGGTATTAATTCAATTGTGATCCTTAATGACGTGTAGCTGGCATCTCGATTGGTATTATTACCGAAAGAGTAATTTAACAAGATGATGGCTTTAATGGGAGCAAAGAGAATATGAAAATTATAGAAGCATCAAGTTTCTGGTAGCATGTGTTAAGAATTTAACAGTTTGTTTCAATTTCTTAGGTTCTAGATTTAAGAAAATTGCGTATCCATTGGGACTGGCCACTTTAGGAGCAACTGTCTGTTACCCAGTTCAGTCCGTAATAATTGCAAAAGTAAGTTCTTTCTAAGTGAAAGCTGCATTTTAATATTTGTTTAAACTCTTGGTGTGGCTACATTTAAATATCATATGGTATCTGTAACATTTAATTTCCAGAGACATATAGTTATCAACTCTTATATTGGCAAAATTCCATTAGCATCTCAGCATGGTTGTGCTACTCCTGACATATGATCACCAATAAATAGGATGACTTTGTTTCAATATAATTCGACATTATAAATGCTGGTTTGAGCATTAAGTTCAGAGAGACTGAATTACAATTTATGGGGATAAATACCGCTGTATCATAGAGCCATGTAAAATTCTATTTTTCATTAACAGAAAATTCCAGCTGCTGGTAGCTGTCAGTTCAGCTAATTAACATAATGTAAGGACCAGCCACTTGGTAGGTACGCAGACAAGATAACGGAGGCTTTGGAAAGTGGAAAAAAATACAGATGCATATACAAACTAGGTTTTGAAACCATCTGGAGCTAAGTAACACTATCCATGAAAATCCATATGATAGTTGTTTTGTCATTTTCTTGTGAGCTTACCTACAAATCCAGATATTTTCCTAGGAATCTGAACAGCTCCTGTCAGTATTTTATTTTATTTTTAATGCATATTCGGTAGTGAGAAGGAGAGCTTTGGGATATGCAGTTTTTGCTTCCTTTCCCCTTTCCCTTAATTACCAACATTTAGCATTTCCCCTCACACGTGAAGCTGTGTGTGATGTTACCAAAAGGACTTTCTGTCTTTTTATTAACATTATGGCGTCCCTTCCAATGCTGATGTAGATAAAGCGGCCTATTCAGTGTTTTGAGAATGTCAAGGTTGTGGGGCCCTGTGCAGTTTGTAATATAATCAAATTGTGAAAGCTTACACCAAATGAAAAGAATATTATTCATGAAATCTGGTTACACTTGAGATGATGGATGGAACGAGACTTTTATTTTTAAATGTTTTCCAAAATGTATGCAGGAATTAGCCACTTAAAATCATTTAATATTAGTGCTGCAAGAAACCTTTGAGCTCATTACATTCAACTTTCTCATTTTCTCATTTAGCAGCAAAAAACTGTGGCCCACAGAAGGCTCACAGTGACTGACTGCTCTCGGGCGCTTTTTGATTGCACGTGTCGGACTTCCGTGCCCGTTTCTCTCCCCTGGCCATGATAACGGCCCCTGATTCTTTTTGTTAGTTTACAGTAATGACTTCATATTTTTTTTTGTAAAACTGATACCCACTCATCCTTAAATAATTTAAGCATTGCAAAAAAATGCATAGAAAAAAAAACTAAGCCACTGAAATTCTTCCACTGAGAAAAATATCAGTGTTAACATTTGATAGAATGTTATTCTACTCATTTCTTCATGCCTACATACAGATAGAAAAATAGGTGGCAAACTAGGCAGATATAGTTTCATAAGAACAGGATGCATATTAGACATCTTATTTTTAATTAAAAAGTATTGAAAGTATTAAAATTCAATTGTAATACTTTTTTCAATTTTTTTAAAGTGTTGAATTCAATTTTACTGTGGCAGAAAGAAATAAAAACAATTGCTGATATTTAAATTAAAATTACTATGGTAAAATTGTTATAGGTATGAGTTCCTAAAAGTTCTTCTGTGGTTAAATAATAATTGTCACTTAAATTTCTAGAGTTGGGACCCTTGCTTTTCCTTTAACATCATAGAACATTGTCACATTGCCATATGTAACATTCGGTGGAGTCTAATATTACGCACAAATTATTATACAGGGTCTAGCACAAATAATGCCTCTGTTTTATCACAAAATCATAAGCATGCGATTCTGTAACATAACACTATCACACTGAAGCACACCATATGACACTTTAGGTGAAGTGTTCAAATTAAAACTATAAATGATTACACCCATATTATGACCCTACCATTACTCAAGCAGGTGTTACTTCTGCCGGACCCTGTATATTAGCCATGAATATATACGATATTAGAGTACACCAAATGCTACATATGACAATGTGACTTGCCTACCCAAAACCAAATGGAAAAATGTATGTATAAAGTACATACATTCTAATTTGATGTTACCAGAATCAGTAAATCAGTAGTCAGCAATTAATCAAAAATGTTACAAGAGGACATTTTATTTATTTATTTGTTTGTTTGTTTATTTAAATAACAATAGACTTTAATACCTCACTTATTCAATGGATAGATTGTCCAGACAGAATATCAATAAGAAAACATAGGCTTTCAACAACCTATTAAATGAGATGGCAAGATGGTGTTAACTAATATACACAGAGCATTCCATGATGAAGCAACAGAATACATGTTCCTTTCAAGTGCACATGGGACATTCACTAGGATAGATCATATATTAGGCCACAAAACAAATCTTAAAAATTTTAAGAAGACTAAAGCAATATCAAGCATCATTTACAACCATAGTAGTATGAAAGTAGAAATCAAATTTTTTTAAATCCTGAATGTTTATCAATTTAAAACATAAATGTGTGTTCATTTTTCTCTTTTGAAATAGGACTATTCTATGAGCATGGGTCTCCTAGCTGAAGATCCATAGCGTCTTTTTTTTCTTTTAAAGATTTTTTAAATTACTTCAACAGAAAGGAAGGGACAGAGAATGAGGGAGAGAAACATCAATGGGTGGTTGCCTCTTGTGCGCCCCCTACTGGGGACCTGGCCCACAACCCAGGCATGTGCTCTGACTGGGAATCGAACCAGCAACCCTTTGGTTCACAGGCCAGCACTCAATCCACTGAGCCACACCAGCCAGGGCCCATAGCGTCTTTCTTATAGTTAGCCATATCTGTGTCTTCTACTATTTTCAGTTTAGATTTTTAATCAATAGAATGAGTACATAAGTAAATAATATAAGGGTAGAATCCTAGATTTGTATTATTTCCCCTAGAATTTTACAGTTGTCTTGTTTATTAATTGTCTCTAATTTGATAGTAGTTATTTCAGTTTAAAAAAAATTAAATTAGATTTATTAGGTGACATTGCTTAGCAAAATTATATAGGTTTCAAGTATATAATTCTATAATACCTCTTGTATATTTACCACCCAAAGTCAGTTCTCCTTCCATTTGACCTTTTTTATCCTTTTAATAACCCCTAACTCTCTTTTCCTCTGATAAATGCCACACTGTTCTCTGTCTCTTAGTGTTTGTTTGTTTGTTTGTTTGTCTTTGCTCATTTTTGCTTCCTGTTTTATATTCCATGTATTTGACCTCTAAGGCAAGGGAAGCAAAAGCAAAAATAAATGAATGGGACTATATCAAACTCCAAAGCCTCTGCACTGCAAAAGAAACTGTCAAGACAACAAAAACGCAACCAACCAAATGGGAAAAGATATTTGTAAACAGTGTCTCCAAAAATATCCAGAATATATTAAAAAACTCATACAATTGAATAACAAATAAAACAAATGACCCAATTAAAAATGGGCAGAGGACCTCATAGACACCTATCCCAAGAAGACATACAAATGGCCAACAGATATTTGAAAAGATGCTCAAGTTCACTCTCTGTTAGGGAAATGACAATCAAAACTGCAATGAGAAAGCACCTCACATCCGTTAGAGTGGCCATTATGTAGAAGACAAGTAATAACAGTAACAAGTGTTGAAAAGCTTGTGGAGAAAAAGGAGCCCTCACTCACTGATGGTGGCAATGGAAGATGGTACGGCCACCATGGAAAACAGTATCCAGGTTACTCTAAAAACTAACAGTAGAGTTAACCATATGACTCAGAAAATTCTCTTCTGGGTATCTAGCTGAGAAATTTTTAAACACTCATTAGTGAAAATACATGTACCCCGATGTTTATTGCAGTATTCATTACTTTGGCCATGACATGAGAATAGCCCGAGTGTCCTCTGTTAGATGATTGGATAAAGAAGAAGTTGTATATGTGTGTGTGTATATATACACACACAATGAATACTACTCAGCCATAAGAAACGATTAAGTCCTGCCATTTGTGACAACGTGGATGGACCTTGAGAATATCGTGCTAAGCAAAAGAAGTCAGATAGAAAAAGGCAAGAACCATAGGAATTCACTCATATGTGGGTTATACAATGCAAAGGAATACCCCTTTTGACTCTTTACAAAGTATTTAGCTTAATTTTCCTATACACAGCAACAGTTCTTGCACACTCATATTTCATCCTATCTCCTTACATTTAAATTGTTTACTTATAGTAAAGCCGATGTAGACACTTGGAAACAAAACTTACTCTTGGCAAGCAGATACATCGCTTGTGAAAGACGGTACTTGGGCATATTGGAGAACATCCACTAGCAATGAGTATTCAGCATTCTGTGAACATCATTTATTATAAATTCTTAAGACATCTTTAATGAGATAAGTGTCTTAAAAGAAAGGCAGGTGAGAGCCCCTTCTACTGTACGTGTATTTTTCTGAAGGAAAGGTCCCATACCTTTCAAGAGATTCTCCAAGGGATCTATGATGTTGAAAAAGGTCCAAAACAATATATAGGAAGTCCTTTGAGAAATAAAAGTAACACTCCGCATATTCACTATGTAAAAATACACTTCAAGATGGGATTACTCTTTGCTTTTTATATTTTTCCTCACAATATTTTCATTTTTAACGTATCTGATGAGTACTATATAATGTGTTTCCTAAAACTATCAAACACTTAGGAATAAACTTAAATACTGTTTTAAGACCTATTTTTAAAAACTATTCAACTTTACTGAAGGGCATATTTTTAACTTGAATACATTTAGAAGTACGTTTTGTTTCCGGAGGAAATGACTCAATGTTAGAATATGACACATGTTCCTAAATTTTAAAATTTAATACAGTTCTTAAAACATTTCTGCATTTGGAGTGAATATGAAATTCATGCAACCAGTATTTTTTGTCTGTCTGCTGTGTTTTGGTAACCATACCCAGCTACAGCACAGACAACGACATAGACCAATAGAACAAAAGAGAATATTCAAAACCAAATATCTTAGCCCTGGCTGGAGTGGCTCAGTGGACTGAGTGCTGGCCTGTGAACCAGAGGGTCACTGGTTCGATTCCCATGTGAGCACATTGTCCTGACTGTGTGAGCTGGGTGAGCAAACAGTGTCCCTTGTGTGGGTTATGTTAGCCCTCCTGTTATGATTGAGTCTTGATTGCTGTCGGCTCATTCATGTGTGGGATAGACTGTCGGGCTGGCTGGCTGTGAGGGTTGACCTTGACCACCCTGTATGAGCTGCTGCGCAGGTGCTGAGCACCTGAAGCAGAATGAACTTCAGCAGGGTTTGGCGCCTGCCAAGACCTCCCTTTGGATATGCCACTCGTGAGGCTAATTGCATCCTGCTCTGATGCTGTCTGAAGTTTGCCACTGGGTGTGTTGGTTTGGGGGGCCTCGTGGCAGGGGTCTGGTGCGAGCCAATGTCAGATGCTGTCTGTGTCTGGCCCTGAGCAACCTCTCTGGTGCTACAGAGTGGTCCACTGTTTGTAGCTGCCTCTGCTGGGCCCGGATGTTCATTGGAAACACCAAGCTGGGTGACTAGGTAGGGGCGAGTAGTGTTCACCAGATTGATACAGGTTCGAAATCTGTGCCAGTGCTTGGTCTGACGCCACTCAGCAGAAGTCCCAAGGTACCCCAGTTCCTGCTACCCCCCACCTGGTGCCCGCAGACCTCTGTGGTGGGGTAGGGTCTCGGGGGGCTTGTCAGTGAGGCCGGCAGAGTTCGTCAGGCCCACACAGACCAAGATTTGGCCGTGTGAAGGGAGGGCTCTGCTGGGGAGAATGGCCCCCGTTTTTGAGCTACACAGAAGGAGAAAGAAGAATAGAAGGAGGAAATCAGAAGATTTTCAAACAGGAAGAGATATGAATGCAAGTTTAACAGTGGCTGCAGGAATTCAGCAACCTAGCCTCTGCTTTAGTGGTGGTAGTTCATTTTTATTTTTTCTACAAAAAAGAGAGTATTACTTCCTGTAGAAATACATTGATTTTTTTTCTTTATGACTGGGGAAAGCAACATAAAACTTTAAGCAGAAGCATTCACTTTGTAGCTTCTTAGTCTTGTTTTCACAGTCAACTATCTTTCTTGAACTCCTCTTAAATGACGTAGCTTTGAATTCACAGCATGAATACTAATTATACAATTTTAAGACTTTTTTATTTAGAGCAGTTTTCGGTTCACAACAGTTGTTACAGTAGATGAACCTACACTGACATGTCATTATCACCCCGAGTTCACGGTTTGCATTAGGGTGTATCCTTGGTGTTGTACCAACTATACCTTTTTTAGCCTTTTATGTGAGGCTATTAATATTTCAAATAAGATTTAGAAAATGGGGCTTTGTGTTACATCATCTAGAAATTCACTTCTTTACTATTGATTCTGACTTGGATGTTAACATCAAATACCTAACATAACTTTTGAACATTTGATCTTTTAACTCTTAAAAATACGTTATTTGTCTCACTTTTTGTTTTAATTAGGTAACCGGAAAAAAGGCATACGCAACAAGCCAGCAAATTTATGAAGCGGTTAGATCATTGTGGACGAAAAGCGACAAAAAAGAGTCACTTCCTGAACCTAAAGAAAAAACTAAGGTTGAGTTTAAATGGACAGAAAGAGTAAACATTTTGTTTGGGTGGTTTTTAATGAGAGTTACAAGAACAGAATGAGAAAAAGATAAAGGGACAAAATACCTTTGCATGCTACAATTTTTTAAAAGATTTTATTTATTTATTTTTAGAGAGGGAAGGGAGGGAGAAAGAGAGAGAGAGAGAAACATCAATGTGCGGTTGCTGGGGGCCGTGGCCTGCAACCCCGGCATGTGCCCTGACTGGGAATCGAACCTGCGACACTTTGGTTCGCAGCCCGAGCTCAATCCACTGAGCTATGCCAGCCAAGTGCATGCTATAATTTTATAAGGTATTTTATTCTTGTGGTAAAATCATCTATTTATGAAGGAAAACATCTTTTTTTTGGTAAACAGCTCGGAAGCCCTGCTGAAATAGAAGTGCCTGCAAAGACAGCTGGTGACCTGAAGCACTCGTTGGCTCCGCCAACAGAACAATCTAAAACGAAGGCCAAATCAGAATCCGTCTCAGGTTTGTTTGGATCCTTTGATTTCGTTTTCATCCTTCCTTTAAAAAGTTCATGATATTATTAGCTTGAACTTACTTGTGTCTTGTTTTCAGGATTTTTTCTTTCTCATATCTGTGGTTTGTATATATGGTTAGGTTTTGAGGTATTCCGGTACCTGGGACTGTTCTAATTGCCACATTGTTCATAATGGAGATCTTTTCACAGGGGAGTGTAGAGTCGCACTAGCTAGTTGGGTGAATGAAGGACTTAATATCACTTTATAAATGTGAGGAAAATGTGCTTTTCTGCATTCTATCAATTTATAGCCTATAAATATGAGTCACATCTACGTGGAAGAAATATCAACTTCTATTTCTCATGTTTTTTACCCCTGTCAGTTTTGGCTTCCACCATCAGTTTTGTTTAGTTACTGGGAGAACTTTCAAAATCAAATAGTAAAAATAACAACAATTATAATACAAAGAACTCTGCTCTTATAAGGTAATGGCAATCAGTACTTTTGGGGAGCAGTGAATGATAATCATGCCTGGTAGACAAATTCTGCAATGGTTTCACTGTGATCAATAAGAAGGTGACACAGTGTTTAATGCCATTTCAGTATGTATTCACATAAAATCCCCTGTCACTGCCTTACATAGGTCTGTCTATCTGTACAGTGTTAATGGTGCTGCCATTAAGTTGTCTTGCTGCAAAGCAAATAGGACCAACTCAGACTTAAAGAATTAGGAAATAGCAGCCCTGGCTGGCATAGCTCAGTGGATTGAGCTCCGGCTGCGAACCAAAGTGTCGCAGGTTCGATTCCCAGTCAGGGCACATGCCTGGGTTGCAGGCCATGGCCCCCAGCAACCACACACTGATGTTTCTCTCTCTCTCTCTTTCTCCCTCCCTTCTCTCTCTAAAATAAATAAATAAAATCTTTCAAAAAAAAAAAAGAATTAGGAAATAGCCCTGGCTGGTGTGGCTCAGTGGATTGATTGCCGACCTGCGAACCTAAGGGTCGCCAGTTCGATTCCCAGTCAGGGCACATGCTTGGGTTGCGGCCCAGATCCCCAGTAGGGGGTGCACACGAGGCAACCACACATGGATGTTTCTCTCCATCTCTCGCTCCCTTCTCCTCTCTCTAAAAATAAATAAATAAAATCTTTACAAAAAAGAATTAGGAAATAATGATAATATCTCATTATTCAGATGCCCTTTATTGAGCCCTTCCTCACCCTAGAAGAAAAAAAAAACTCTGATGTATATATAATTATAATAACTTTATGATGAACAGACCGAGACTCAGGGAACTGAAATAAGTTGCCCAAAACCATACAGCCTGTGAGCAGCAGGAGTGTGTTTCCAGCCTAGATGTTCCCGAGACCAAAGTCCAAGCCCTTTCCTTTGTGTACAGAGTAGCTAACTGAAAACCAGAGTTTTAGTCCCCAGTGTCAGCCACCTCCTCTCATTGATATTTGTACATTTATTTTTTATTGAATTCATTGGGGTGACATTGCTTAATAAAATTATACAGGTTTCAGGTGTACCATTGTAGAGTACAGCATCTGTATACTGTAATCTTCATAAAAGCTGTCAGTGAGAAACAAACCCGATTTGAGTTTTACTCTTTTCCTCTATACCTCGTCACTTCTCCTTTTTAATCAATGTAAATTATACAGTTTTTACAGTCTCCCTGAGTAATGCACAGTTGACCATATTCTCAAAAGCATATAACACGTCCACTCACTGTTCTAAATGCTTGTCAATTCCAGACTTATCTCTGGGGAGATAAAATGTGTGACAGTTTAGCAGTGGGACCAAAGCGTCTGTAGCAGATGGCTGCTGTTTTTAAAAATATATCGACATTCTGGAACCCTTGGCCTGCCTGTCGTGGGTCATGTGGTATCTGGAAAGCATTGTAAGGAGACATGTAGAGGAAAGAGTCATGCCACTACCATTCACCCGTGTCACATATCATTCAGAGTGGATTACACAGTAGTCCTTCGGGATCGGCCATCTCTACCTTTCTACCTTTCTACCTTTCACAGGTAGCCCCAAAGGTGCACAGCCTGAGGAACATTAGTGCTTCTGAGCCCAGATTTTAGAATAATAATACACACATCAGAAATCCTCAGGCCTCAGTCTCTTCGTCCATAAAATAGGGTCCATAATACAGTGTTTTGATCACATAGTTGTTTTGAGGATTAAATGCAGTATTACGTGTAACGCACAAACTGCACTATCAAGGACGTTTTAACCTCTCCACGAGTGGTAGAAGGTACCATTGTCATTTGATAAGAGTAATAGCTATTTGCCAATAAACACGTTTATTCTCATCGAGCACACTTTGGGAGCGCGTTACTTAGCTGGGGAGCGTAGCCATGGCCACCACTCAGCGGCTTTCAGGATAGATTGGGTGAGCGCTCTCTGTGCATTTCACGGCTCCGGATACGAGTTTGGTTCTTTTCTATCACCCACATACACTTAGGGTGAAAATGATGTTATTTTGGAAAATTGGTCACACGGACCTCTTCAAAACCCGATAAAAGCAGGGTGAGATCTGTCATAGTGTCCCAGGATTAATATCCTTCGGAAGAAGGTCATTTTAACATGATTTAAGTAGTTGAAAAAATGAAAAGAAAAACACTTCTTGACAAGTGAAGATTCTGTGACATTCAAACCTCAGGGTACACGAATAAAATGGTATCGGAACACAGCCACACTTGCCCACTTATGTGTTACCTGGCTGCTTGCGCACTGCGAAGGCAGGCTTGAGTGGCTCAGCGGACACCCTCTGGTTTACCAAGTTGGAAACGGTGGCTCTGGTCGGTGGTCCTTTGTAGAAAACGTTCGCTGATTCCTGATTTAGAGGGGTGACCTCTGCCAACAATACGTGACTCATCGCCCTCCTTATGAGATTTCCCACTTTTTTATTGATCAACAGACTAAAGAGCAATGTCGAAACCTCTGAAGGGCAAAAATCAAATTTCCTACCTATTTTTAGTGAGGGCGAGATGGAAAGTTCTCGGGCTGTGATACAGCTTGGAAGGGCCATCCCTGAGGAATAGAGAGGAATCAGTTGGCTGAGTTACTGGAACTGCAACTCAGTTCAATGCCTGATCGGATTGAGATGATAAGCCCTTCACCCTTCCTCAAATAGGGAAGGGGTTCCCTGACAGGTAGAAGATTATCATGTTCAGCTTCTACAATTCTTTTATACAGCATCCGCCATGCCAACAAACAAAATACCGGTCATGTAAAGAGGCAGGAAGATGTGTCTGACAGTCAAAACGTTAAAAAATAATAACAGCAGACCCACAGGTGATCTATATGTTAAAAGTTTTTACAGTGTGTCTGATAAAAAAGAAAATGGCATGTATTTCTCAGTGCACTTCTCACTTGCACTGACCAAAGGCTGTCACAAGGTGGCAGTAAAGATGCATTTGCGGAAGGAGCAGACAGAATCACTTAACCTTTTTTGACTGCTATGGACCCCTTCTCAGAACAGTGTTTTTATTTATTTTTTAAAGAGTTAACTTATTGATTTTTAGAGAGGGAAAGGGAGGGAGAAAGAGAAGGAGAGAAACATCCATGTGTGGTTGCCTCTTGCGTGCCCCCGGACTGGGGACCTGGCCCACAACCCAGGCATGTGCCCTGACTGGGAATCGAACTGCTGACCCTTTGGTTCACAGGCCGGTGCTCAATCCACTGACCCACACCAGCCAGGGGGACAACAATGTTCTTAAATGCATAAAATAAAATACATAGTAATATGTGAGCTTCCTTCAATGTTTTAAACAACAATATCTAACAAAAGATCTAATTTAGGCCGTAGTTTTAAAGTAGTGGTCAATGTAAATATTTCAAGATAAACTGCAACAGCAGTGTAGTATGAAAATACCTGTGATCGCTATTAATGATAACATCTACGGTGCTGTTAATACTATTGTGATTTGTTTCCTACCGTCATTATTGAAGGAAAGATCTATTTTTAGTCAGAGGTTAATGAAAATAAAGACCATTTCTCCCATGCAATTTCATAAATCACATGAATTCTATCTGCAGACCCCCAAAGTTCCATGGGCATTGATTACTAATGATCTGGTTGTTTGTAATATATTTGCTGGTTAAGCTGCATATAGGTTCATCACACTTTATAAAATACAAAATGTTTGTGAAATGATAGGTGTTGAATAAATCATTATATATTAATCTGTTTCTCCTCTTTGTTTTCATCATAAAACTGGAAATTACATTTTTCTATAGAAAAAGTTATGTTTCCTAAAAGCAACAAAATCATCTCAAAAGAGTCCAGTTTTGAAAAACATAAATAAAATAAAAATAAATTTCTGAAAAATATTTGTTTCTGATGTCACAAAGTAAGTATAAAAATAGTTGTTTTTGCCTACTTGCCATGCACAAGGTATTATATGCAGAACTTTGTGCACATTATTATACCGAATACTAAACATAATTATATGGCATTGTTACCACTCTAACCCCCATTTTACTGAAAAGCTGGGGTTATTGTGTTGGGGACCAGGTAAACCTGGATTCATTCCTGGCTCTACCACTTATCAGCTGAGTGACATTGGCCGTTTCTAATCCTCTCTAAATTAAAATGTTCCTATCTATAAAACAAGGATAATATAAGAGCATCATCTATCTCAGGGTGGTATTCTGAGATAATGCATGAACATAACATAGCATCTTGCCTGGCACACAGTCAGTTTATGAAGATTACCCGTGACACACACGTTGCTAAATCCAGGAATCCATTGTCAATGTCCACCTCATGCGGTCCATCCGTAGCTTTAAACACAGGTGGTTACCCCCTCCTCCTTGCAACAGTCTCTTCACTTGGCCTCTGGGATACTACTCGCTCTTGGTTCACTTACTTCACAGACTGGCTCTTCGTTTTCAGTCTTCTCTGCTACAGTCTCCTAATCTTAACTTCAGACAGTTGGAGTGTCCAACAGGTTCAGTCCTTACACCTCTTCTCTGAGGCCCTAGATGATCTCATGTAGTCCCCATAGTTTTAAATGCCATATATAGGTTAAGACTGTAAAATGTATAAACCAGCCCAGGTCTCTCCTGAAGTCTACAGATTCAGATGCCTATTTCTTTTCTTTTTTTAAAAAAAAGATTTTATTTATTTATTTTTAGAGAGAGAAGGGAGGGAGAGAGAGAGAGAGAGAGAGAGAGAAACATCAATGTGCGGTTGCTGGGGGCCGTGGCCTGCAACCCAGGCATGTACCCTGACTGGGAATCGAACCTGCGACGCTTTGGTTTGCAGCCCACGCTCAATCCACTGAGCTACGCCAGCCAGGGCCAGATGCCTATTTCTTAACACTTAAGTTTAAAACCTAACACTTCATTAGCCTTCCCCCAAATTTGCTTCTCTCACATTTTTCCCTATCTCAGTAAACATCAGCTCCATTCCTGGAGTTTCTCACGTTTAAAAATCTCTCGCACAAAACATATTCAGTCTATTTTGGAAATCCCCTCCTTTCTACCTTTGGAATTTTCCATAATCCAGTCCCTTCTCACCACACCCACTGCTAACGCCCTAATTAAAGCCTCACCACTTTCACTCTTGTCCCTTTATACTCTCCTCCCCTGGGCCAGGAGTTGTCTTTTAAAACCCACACCGTGTCACTCCTCTCCTCAAAACTACCTAGTAGCCTTCTCTTCTCACTTAAAATAAAAAAGAGAGAGAGAGAAACATTATTATGGCCTCTGTGGCCCAGCATCCCATTGTTTTCTGACCACGTGTCCTGCCGCCCTCACTGCACCCACTCCCACCACACCTGGCTGAGTCTCTTTCCAGCCATGCTGGCCATTTCGGGGTTCCTCAAACATGCCTCAGGTCTGTCACATCTGCTCTCTCCTTGAAGGCATTTTGCTGAGACATCTACAGGGCTGACATCCTCACGCACTCCAATTGTCACTTTTCTAGAAGGCTTTCCCCGGCCCCCCATGTAACATCGCAAGTCACCCCAGCACCGCACATGCCCCTCCCAGTTTTATTTTTCTGCACAGCACTTACCACTACCTGACACATTATTTCTTTTACTTATTTTCCGTCTCACCCGACTTGAATGTTATATCCACGTTAGCAGAGATTTTTGATGTTTTTTTTTTACTGCTGTATTCCTAGGACCTGCAATCAATTTGTTAAATGAGTGACTGATTTTTTTTTTCGTTTCAATACTTTATCAGGTGCTACACACTCTGTGCCTGACCCCAAGCTCATGGATCACGGGCAGTCCCACCCAGAAGACGCAGATATGTACAGCACCAGAAGCTGAAGCAGTCTGCACGGAGAACTACAGATGTGTGACGTTCCAAATAACGATGCAAAAAAATCACGTCGTGGGTAATTGAGGCATAAAGCATTACTTTAAAGCACATGTATTCTTTACACTTTCTGATGTAGAGGTTGACCAATCACGTAAACGATTACACACAAACAGGAAATGCCGTCCAAACAATACTCAATGATTGGTGAAGAGGCAGAAGTAGTACTATTAGGATGCATTTGATGAATTTTAGGGGTATTTATAAAAAATAGAGTGAATATGTGAATACTGATGATACTGAAACCTGAAAAGGATATGTATGTGTGTATATAAATGCATATACACATACATATTTGCTTTAGCTTTTTCTAATTAATGCCGGCTAAATTACAATGGTGTGTGGAAGGATATGTTCTCTATCCTATTTTTTCATTTCCCAGAGCTGGAATAAACTATACATATTTTATGACACTCGGGGGTGACTTTGTCTCTTTGTTTTAGTAATGTTGACTCCTCTTAAAGGTCCAGAAATGCCTGTAACCATTTCAGGGGACCATATGCTCCATGGGACCTCCAGTGCTGCTGAGCGGGCCTTAGACTGGTTCCTGGGGGGTTTCCTTTCAGCCTCAGGCCTCCTGTACCTGCCAGAGATGATTGCGTCTCCCGTTACTTAGAGAAAAACCATCAGCTATTAGTTGTAATCACTCACAACTTCTGCACATCTGCCTTCAAGACTTGCGTCTTTACTGGCCCCTTTTCTAAGGCCAGTGCTTCTGTTTGGTTTCCAGCCTGCTTTCCTTCCATATTGTCCAGTACCGTAGCGTGCCTTCAATCCTTGGTGTTTCTTTTCACTCATTTCCTTTCCTCAGCATCTGAATACCTTCTGATCTTGATCTAAAAACAGCAATAACAAAAACCTTTCCCCCTAAGCCTGCCTCTTCCTCTCGAGCTACCTTTTCTTTACGCTGTAATTGTCACGCTGCGTACAAAAGGAATGAATGCCACTTTCTTCCTCACTTTCAATTCCTGACTTGCGACACCCTGGCTTTTACACGTGTACTTGAATTTCCTGCAGTGATTCACTATTGGCCGCTCCCTCCTTGAAATGCACTCCCCCTTTGTATTTCCTAGTCTTTTCTCCTCGTTCAGTATGCCCTTTCGTTTCCCTTCAACAGAGTTCCCTTGTATGTCCGGCTCCCATATTTCTCCAGAGCTGCAGAGCTTTCTTTCTGGTTATTTATTAGTCAGCCATAGATAGCCCCAATGTCCATATGCCTAAAACTAAGTTGTCTCGACCTCTCTCTCCTTATTTCAGTTCCTCATATCTGTTCTACCTTCTCTTCTTGCCCTCATTCAAGTCTTCATCACTTTCCTGAATTATTACTACAGCGACCTTCCGGTTAATCTGCTTGCCCTAAATCTTGCTCTCCGTCACTTCTGAATGTCTTCTTGCAAGGAACAGGAAGCCAGTCAGTAGCAGGTTAAGTAAATAAGAGCCTCTTTCAAGTCTGCAGTTGGGCAGCACAGTATTGGGACGGCATCTCATTGGTGCCAGGAAGCCCCTAGACATTGCTTGCCTCCACTCTGGGCTTTTTGTCTTCTTTAAAGATTTTACTTATTTATTTTATTTGTTTAAAAATTTTATTTATTTATTTTTAGAGAGACCAGAAGGGAGCAAGAAAGAGAGGGAGAGAAACATCAGTGTGTGGCTGCCTCTTGTGCGCCCCCTACTGGGGACCTGGCCCACAACCCGGGCGTGTGCCCTGACTGGGAATCGAACCGGCGACCCTTTGGTTCACAGGCTGGTGCTCAATTCACTGAGCTACACCAGCCAGGGCTCCACTCTAGTCTTTAGCATGTTGATTGGTCACCCTGTATTCACAGAATGGCTACTGCACTTCTGGAAAACACACAGACACTCAAAGTAAGAAGAGTTAGCACAAAATGTCTACCACATGCTTCCAACCCCCATTTATTAGAAAACTAAGTGCTTTTTTAGAACCCCTCTCAGAAGTCATCTGTGTCTATCTTGACTAGAGCTTCTATAGCCACAGGTAGCTCAAGGAAGATTGGCAAATCACGTTTTCTATGATAAGGAAATGGGTAAGGGGTTTGGAATGGCTATTGAATTTGAGCTAACATACAGTGTCTGCTACCCTGTTCTTCTAACCCAGGGGCGTCAGACTCATTTTCACTGGGGGCCACATCAGCCTCACAGTTGCCTTCAAAGGGCTGAATGTAGTTTTAAGACTGGATACATGTAACCACTCCTGAACAGTTAAGCAAGAGCTTGGCACTGCTGCTGGGTAGAAAAAAGGTGCCAGGCTGGATAAAACAAAGTTGAGGGCCGGATTCAGCCCGCGGGCCTTGTGCTTGCCACCTGTGTTATAACCCATGTGCCATATTATTGTGACATAGTTGTCTCTAAACATAAATTATCTTTCCGAAGTCTGCAGTCATTCACCATTGCCTTCAGAACCAAGGACTCCTTAGCATGCCGACAAGGTCCTTCATGTATGATACCAGCTAGACTTGAATCCTGTCTTTCTTCTCTCCCGTACCCTACCGCCAATATATGTATGTTATATTTTATCTTTAACACACCACTTGCTTCTTGAACATGCTTTGCTCTCCTATTCCCATCGCTGCCTATGCCGGGATCTTCTCTTAGGATATTTTTCTGTCTCATCCTGTCCCATATTCTAACTTCCTTTTCCTTCAATCCCAATTCCAGTGTCACTGTTCTGGAAGGGAGGATTCAGATGCTGTCTCTTCTACATTCTCAGACACTTGGGACTTACAGCTGTGATAGTCCATACAATTTATTATGAAACTAAAACTAATATTTTTTTTTTTACACACAGGGCTCTACTTGGTACCTACTAATGGGTATGACTGAATCATCTTTGTGCAGCTTTTATGCCCATAACATACCCTGGTACATCGTACAGACTCACGTAGTCTATCATGCTGGTTATAAGACAGGATGCAAAAATAATCAGAATTCTGTCAAAGGGCTCATATTCTAGAAAGGATGGAAACATATACAAATACAGCAGCTTATGTATTATCTGCCCTAGGTATAAGCAAAGAGCTATGGAGCTCAAAGATGAAATGTAGTTTTGCAGTCAATGTGATGTCAGAGCGGTTCACTTAGCAGTTTTTCCTAAGGGAGCTCTTTAAAATTTAGCAACATTATTTTAAATTATTTTTGTCCCTCACATTGATTTATAATCAAGCACATTTGTAGTCATCAAATCTAAGACACATTATTTACCTCTAAGAAAAACATGCTGTCAGTTGTTAGAAATATCCCAATTTCAGATAGGTTAAAATGTGAAAATACAAGCATCTGACATTCAGTGAGATTATGGTAGGTAAACAAATCAATATCCTCAAGCCAAGGGTAAGTGATTTTTGAATTATGTGCTCTTTTGGGTCCGCAGCTGTGCCATCAATGCATCAGTCTGGATAACGGAGAGGTGTCTCTCTCTGCAAAATCTGCCTCAAAGTAAAAGATCCACACAAGCCGGAGTTTAATCCCTGGCTTTATTGAACAACACTCAAAGTCAACCTGCTCTTCGAGTCAGGAGACACTGAGATGTTGGCACAAGCTGTGATGAGGGCTCTTTCACTGTTCCCCTGCCAGGTACGCGAGTTTTTCTTTGTTGATCCTGAACAGGTACCGGCCCTCCCTGGAGAGAAGGCCCGCAGCTCCCTGAGGAGTGGCGGCGTGGTCAGTGGAAACCTCGTTCCAAATGACGGCATGGAAGCGCATGCCATTACACTCGCTCCTCAGGGCTATCTGTTTAAAAACAGAGATTACTTTTACTTGAAGGCATAGTCTTCGTTAACACGTTTATCTTAACTAAAGTTCTGTACAAAGTCCTACTGTTCAGCTTGAAAGCACCCTTTCAAAGTCCAAAGTGGGTTTGCAAAGTCCTCTCATTGGTTCTGTCATAAATACAATTGCACTGTATTTCTTTCTTTCTTCTGTAGGAAAAGTTTACCTAAAATTATATTTTCAAAGTACAAAAGGATGTTGTTTTTATACTATTCTTATATTCATATGGTGGACCTATTTTATGGATAAAATCACCTTCTAATCTCCCTTTTGCTTATTTCCTCTTTATGGCCAAAAAAAAGCTGTATAATGTGGTTGTGGTTTATACAGAAATCAATGTTTAATTAAATATAACTCAAATATAATCTATATGAGTATCTGAGTTGAAAACTCACTTTTTAAAAAGATTTTATGTATTTATTTTTAGAGAAAGGGGGAGGGAGGGAGAAAGAGAGGGAGAGAAACATCAGTGTGTGGTTGCCTCTTACGCACCCTCCACTGCAACCCAGGCATGTGCCCTGACTGGGAATCGAACCAGCGACCCTTTGGTTCACAGGCTGGCACTCAGTCTACTAAGCCACACCAGCTAGGGCTGAAAAATTCAGTTTAACACAATACAAGATTTAAGGGTATTTTCAGGTTACATTCAAATGATGAGATAAATTACCTAATTTGGCCCTGTTAAATGAAAATACTTGATAAAGTAAAGATAACATGCAAAATATGAATATTAATTTGAATACATACCTGACTAAGGCTCTTCAGCATTGCAGTTCCAATACCTAGACCTTTTAAAGATATAATGTAAAATGAGAAAATTCCATTTAACATGTTATTGCTTCAGTTTAAAGCAATAAAATGTGAAACCCCAGTATCCAGCTGTATATTCTTAATAACTTATGTTGAAACTCAACTCTTGAATGTTCTTCATATCTCTTTTTCCTAATAGAAATTTGGTTCCAAAGGTAATAAAAAGGATTTTGAATTTATCTTAATGATCAATGAAGAGGAAATGAGTCCTGTCACTAACATCTAATCACAGAGTATATTTTTTATTCTTTTCTAGAGAAACCAACTCCAAATGTGAAAGCATTTTGTAAAGGTAAAAGTAAAGCTGTTAAAACTTGGCTTATTAAAATCTGCATGGGAACTAATAAAATAATCTTCTAATCTGATTGAGTCTTTACCTTATTCAAGGGTAACTAAGAGAGCCATCAGGCCTCACAAAATAGAAGCAAGTTCCATACACTAACTTAAACAGCCTACTTATACTAAAGCCCCATCTTTACTCCTTAAAATAGACACCATTTTAATTCATAAAATATTAAGTGTAGGTTCACCTCGGAAAGGTACAGTGACGAAGAAGTCCTCTATGTAAAGTAACTTGCCAGTCCAGGCATTGTATGTAAAGTAGTACATAGCAAATCCAGCAGTCGCTTGGCCTAGGAAGAGCGGGTACAAAGAAGTTAATGCTTTGGACTTAGAATGTTCTTTCCTCCAAAAGAGGCTATCTTTGTGTGTGTTTTTAAACTATTAAAGCAATAAAAGTTCACTGGACAAAATTCCAAACAATACAGGATTGCATCATGTAGAAAATTTAAATCCCTTAGAGTACAAACTTGAAGAGCTAAGCCATCTTTTAACAGTGTGGGATATATTCTTCCAAAATTTTTCTATGAATACACACACATATGAGTACACACCATGCACTTTCTTTTAAAAAAACCCTTGAGTTTATGTGTTTACACGCTTTGTCTCCTCTGCTTAATGGTAATTATATTCTATAAAACTGTATTTTGTTTCCAGGATAGACAAAATGTATGCCAGATTAAATTGGAGGACAGTTTATTTTACCTGATGGTGTTTGTTTACCAAATACTTCTGCAATCAGGCAGTAGAAAAGGGGACGGTCTCCAAAGCCATCTCTTAATAAATCTGAAATATTAATTCACATACAATATGTTAGAAATTTTACAGTAAAGAGAAGGTGGTGGAGTAGGCAGCACCAGAAATTCAGCTCTTCATCTAGACAACAGTTGTCCTGGGAGAAACTGTCTGAAGTGACTGTTTTGGAGCTCTGGAGTTTACTTGAACACTTGCAACTTCCAGAGGAGAGCTTGGCTGGAACATTGCAGTTTATTTCCGTGGAATCCAGCCATCCGCCCACCGGTGGCTTCCCAGCTCCCACTGGCCAGCTCCGCGTAGGCAGCTGTGGACACCAACCTGAACGTACTGCGTTTCTGTGCTCTGATCGTGAATTGCTGCTCTGAACACTGAGCATATACGTCTTGGAAGTTGGCCACCATTTTTCTAACCTCTACCAACTAAAGCAGCCCGAAAAGCTGAAGGAAGATGTGCACAACACAGGAAAATTGTATGAACAAAGGAAGAATATGGGTACAGAATAGAAATTATAAAAATTAACCCCATTAAGCATTGTTAAAGGGCAAATGTATAGTAACTGACATGAAAAATGCACTGTAGTGGTTCAGAACCATAATTGAGCAAGCAGAAAAAAGAATCAGGGAACTTGTACACAGACCAACCAAAATGATCTAGTTTGAGAAATAACCAAAAAAAGGGTTAAAAGAAAACACAACTTCGGGGATCTGTGGAACATCATCAAGGGGATGAACATACACATTATTCTACTCAGAAGGAAAGAGAAAAGAAGGAAACTAGAATATCAGAAGAAATAATGTCTGAAAGCTTCCCAACTTTGACGTGCAATACATGAATGTACAAATTCAATAAACTCAACAAACTCAGGTAGTATAAACCAAAACATATCAATAACAAGACATATTATAATCACGCTGTTGAAAGCCAAAGCTAAAGATAAAATCTTGAAAGCAACAAGGAAGAAGTAATTGGTCCCATACAAACGACTCCCAATAGGATTATCATCCAATTTTTCATCAGAAACTTTGGAGGCCAGAGGCAGTGTATTGATATAATCAAAGTGCTGAGGCCAAGGGGAACTTGTGAACCAAGAAATCTATATATACCGAAACTGTGGTGTACGTCTTCAAAGGAGGTGAAATGAAGACATCCCCACACTCCCCTCCAAAAAAACTCTGAAGGAGTTTATTATCATTAGAACTGCCCTGCATAAAATGCTAAGAGCAGTTTTTCGGGTTCAAATGAAACAAAGCCAGAGTTACTACTCAAAGCCATTTGAAAAAATAGAGGTAAAGGTATCTAGGTAAATAAATGGGGAATTATAAGAACTAGTGCTATTTTAATATTGTTTGTAACTCCAATTTTTGTTTACATGATATGAAAGACATGTGCATAACATTAATTAATAGTGTATGTTAATGGGCACAGAATCTATAAGCATGTAATCTGACATCCACGACCTAAAATGCGGGAATGGAGATGCGTAGAAGTTTACACATACAATTGCTGTTATGCTGGTATAAATTCAAATTGGATTGTTATAACTTTAGAATGGTAAATGTAATCCCCATTATAACCACAAACAAGGTATCTATAGATTATACACATAAGAAAATGAGAGGAGAATAAAAATATTTCACTATAAAAATCAACTAAACACAAAGAAGATGGGGGACAAAAATCTATAGCACATAGAAAACACAAATAGCAAATAGCACAAGTCCCTCCTTATCAGTAATTAAAAGTGTAAATGGATCAAGTGCTCTAATCAAAAGACAGAGATTACCCTGGCTGCTGTGGCTCAGTGGATTGAGCACCAGCCTGTGGACCAAAGGGTCGCCAGTTCAATTCCTGGTCGGGGTATGTGCCTCAGTT
Organism: Phyllostomus discolor; assembly: GCF_004126475.2. NCBI lineage: Eukaryota > Metazoa > Chordata > Mammalia > Chiroptera > Phyllostomidae > Phyllostomus > Phyllostomus discolor. The sequence goes on from NC_050198.1 coordinate 103,528,727, forward strand.
GTGGGCCAGGTCCCCAGTGGGGGGCATGTGAGAGGCAGCCACACATTGCTGTTTCTCTCTCTCCCTCCCTTCCCCTCTCTAAAAATAAATACATAAAATCTTTAAAAATAAGTAAAACCACAATGAGCTACCACCTCACACCTGTCAGAATGGCTACCTTCAATAAATCAACAAACAACAAGTGTTGGAGAGGATGCAGAGAAAAGGGAACCCTAGTGCACTGTGGGTGGGAATGCAGACTGGGGCAGCCACTGTGGAGAACAGGATGGAATTTCCTCAGAAAACTAAAGATGGAACTGCCTTTTGACCCAGCAGTTCCACTGCTGGGATTATACCCTAAGAACCCTGAAACACCAATCCAAAAGAACCTATGCACCCCTATGTTCATAGCACAATTTACAATAGCCAAGTGCTGGAAGCACAAACTGATAGTAACCAGAGGGGAGGGGAAGAGGGATAATAGGGGAAGGGCCATCAAGGAACACGTATGAAGGACACGTGGACAAAGCCAAAGGAGATAGGATCGAGGGTGGGAGGTGCGGATGAGTGGGGAGCAGGGAGTGGAAGAGGTAAAATGGAGACAACTGTACTTGAAAAACAGTAAAAAATAAAAAAGATGTAACATTTATAAACATTTATACACTAAGGATCATTACTGCTCCAAAATGTATGAACCAAGTATTGACAAAATTGAGGGCAAGGGCAGCTCTACAATAATAGTAGGATATTATATAATGGTAAAAGGAAACTTCAATACCTCAATTTCAATATTGAATTGGACAGAAGAAAAATCAATAGATTATCTAACAACATTATAGATCAATTGGACCTACCAGAAATATACATTACATTCTTCCCCAAAACAGAATGGTGCACAGGGAAGTTTATCTAACATAGACCATATGTTAGGCCACAAGTCTTAGTAAGTTTTTTTATATAGATTTTATTTATTTTTTATTTTTAGAGAGGGAAGGGAGGGAGAAAGAGAGAGAGAAACATCAATGTGCAGTTGCTGGGGGTCATGGCCTGCAACCCAGGCATGTACCCTGACTGGGAATCGAACCTGCGACACTTTGGTTCACAGCCCACGCTCAATCCACTGAGCTACGCCAACCAGGGCTTAGTAAGTTTTAAGACTGAAATCATACAAAATATCTTTTCCAGTCAATGGAATGAAACTAGAAACACAAGAAGGAAACTAGGAAATTCACACATATAGTGCACATTTAACCAGTGGCTCAAAGAAGAAATCACAAGGGAAATTAGAAAGCATTTTGAGATGATTGAAAATGAAATGACGTGCAATTTATGGAATATAAGTAAATATAAGTGGAAGTAGAACTGTGTGCATGTGTATGGCCTGTTTCTTAGTCTAGTGCTGAAAATGCCATAAAACATCTTACCCGCTGCTGTTAACTTGACCACATGCGGCATGTTCTCAGAAGCAGCCGACTCCTGTCAAAGTAGAGAAAACTTTTAGTTTATGGTTTAGTAATGAATTCTGAAGATCATAATCATGACGTTTTTATCCAGTGTTTATTAACATATGATGTCCTGGGTAGTATATGAAAAGTAACACTTAACCCCAGTCTTCTATTAACTCGAAATCTACAATGGCACATACAACAAGGGAATATATACAGAAAGAAGATTAACTATGTTGACACTTCACTCGTATGAAAGTCAGTTGTCCAGGTAAGTAGCCTTAAATGCAACCAGAAATGAGGAAGTGGAGCCCAAAAGTTTCCTGAGCATTTGAGGTGGATATCACAGAGTCGATGTATTATAAAGCTCATCCACTTGACAGACAGGTCTGTCTCATTGCCTGAAAGGTGTTTTTCTCCATTTAATTTTATACTTTGTTTATCTGGCTTTTTACAATGGCATTTTTTACACAATCAAATTAATAATTTATGGTTTGGATTTCATCCTTGGAAAGGCATCCCCACTTTGAGATTATAGAAATAATTACTCTTGCTGTCTTAATTTTTTTAATTTAATTTTTCCAGTTTTATTGAGATATAATTGACATATAACATTGTTAGTCCAAGGTGTACAAAATAATTATTTGCTATATGTATATATTAAGAAATGATTACCACAATAAGTTTAGTTAACACAGCACAGGATGGTGTGGCTCAGTGGATTGAGTGCCAGCCTGTGAAGCAAAGGGTCGCTGAATTGATTCCCAGTCAGAGCACATGCCTGGGTTGTGGGCCAGGTTGGGCCCCCAGTTGGGGGCGTGTGAGAGGCAACCACACATGGACATTTCTCTCCCTCTCTTTCCCCCTCTCTTCCCCTCCCTCTCTCTAAAAAATAAATAAACAAAATCTTTCTTAAAACGTGGGGAGGGGTGAGGAGGGGTGAGGAGGGGTGAGGGGTAAAGGTGGAAAACTGTACTTGAACAACAATACAAAATGTTAAAAAATATTTAGTTAACATTAATCATCACATATAGTTACATTTTTGTCCTTGTCACAAGAACTTTTAAGGTTTCTTAGCAACTTCTACAAATGCAATACAGTATTGTTGAGTATAGTCACCATACAGTATATTATGGAAATATATGGAATACACATAAATGGAAAGCCTGGTAAGCAAGAAGTCCTGGCTGTTGAGCCATGAAATGACTAGATCCCTAAGTCATGCTGTGCGTTGGAGATTAAGAATAGGATAAAACGGGTGCATAAAGAGGATACTTGGAAGAATTTTAGTGACAGGACATTAAATAAAACCTGCAAAATACTCAGCTAAGGAATGAATTAGTAAGGTGGTAAACTCTCATAAATTCCCTTGCAAAGAGGTAATGTTTTGCAAACTTGACTTATATACAGGACTTATGGTAAATGGACATGTATGTATTGGAGAGGTACATAAAGCCCAAAGCTAATTAATCATCACATTCATGCCTATGATGCAGAGTAATTATCTTTTCCAAAATAGTATCTTTCTACAGTGAATACTCATTAAAGATATTACCAAGAAAAGCAAAATGTATATTCAAGACCTCGACGCAAATTCAAAGGGAAATATAGGCAGGAACTCCACAGATAAACGTTCATTTGGAAAGCTAAGGAAGGTGAGTTTTCCGGGTGGAGAGATTCACTGTCATTCAACAGTAAATTTATCAGTTGCCAACCAGATGTCCCATACTAAGGCACAAAAATGGCTTAAAATTGTATTCTACCTGGAAAAAGTGTTCATGTGGAATAAATAACCTGTTGGGCATAGCATTTTGATGGATGATCTAATCATGCAGATTAGTACCACTTAGACAAGTGATGTCAGAACTTGTGGGGATAGAAAAGAATGGAAGGCAAAGAACGCTAAAGAACTCATTATTGATAGATCTGTGGAGGCGCCTAGCATCATTTCAACAAATGGATTTCACCAGGAAACCTCTGGGAGTTTGTTTTGCCCATTAAAACACATTCTCTAAGGAAATAGAAACTTGGTCTGATTTAAAGTATATAAATTAGTAGCTGGAAACATTTTTCCAGCCACGTATTGAGCGTATTAAAAATCGAGGCTACTGTTTTTATATAAAATACTTTAGATTGTGCATCACATAAAGATTGCCTTGAGTGCTGCAGAACTTCAGCACAGTGACTGTGGCTTTTAGTTTGTCCCCATTACTGTCCCCACTAGAATGATTTTCAGGAAAACCATTATAATGAACTTTTAATTTTTGAAGATTTTATTTATTTATTTTTAGACAGAGGGGAAGGGAAAGAGAGAGGGAGAGAAGAAACGTCATTGTGTGGTTGCCTCTCACACGCCCCCTACTGGAGACCTGGCTTGCAACCCAGGCACGTGCCCTGACCGGGAATTGAACCAGTGACCCTTTGGTTCACAGGCTGGTGCTCAGTCCACTGAGCCACACCAGCCAGGGCTGAACTTTTAAATTAGGAAATTTTAACCTAGCTCCTCGGACACTTGAGACTATCAATGGATGGACTTCAGGAGTCAAAGAACTGTCTGAAATTGTATGGAAAATTTGTTGGGGATGAATATTGTTTTCTGGACAAATATTAGCTTGTACAAGTAGGCTTCACCTTAAAAGCAACAAGACTCTCTACCCTAAAATCTTAGACATCAATACGTGAAATTCTGTTACTAACACATCATTTGTTTGAGTTAAGCACTCGTTTTTCCTAATATCCTTTTTTAAAGTTAAAACTTCCCCAGGAGGGACAATATATTAGGTCCCTGAAATTTACATGAATTGGTTCCTGCTCGACTTTTTTTTAAAGGATTCTATAAAAATTTTATTTATTTTCAGAGAGAGGGGAAGGGAGGGAGAAAGAGGGAGAGAAAACATCAATGTGTGGTTGCCTTTCACACTCCCCCTACTGGACACCTGGCCATAATCCAGGCATGTGCCCTGACTGGGAATCGAACCTTGATGCCTTGGTTTGCAGGCCTGTGCTCAATCCACTGAGCTATACCAGCCAGGCTGCCTGGGTGGTATAGCTCAGTGGGCCTCCTATTATAGGTCAGGCAATTCATGTGTAATCATTTTATGTTACTGAATCATTACAACAATTTCTTGATATAGATAGTACTATGCTATTGATTTTCAATGTGGAAAATGAAGCTTAGAGAGCTTAAAGTAACTTCCAAAAGGTTGTGTACACAGGTCATAAGTAGCAGAAGTGGGATTTGAACGTATCCTATCTGCTCTTTAAGCCCTAAACTAATACCACAAAGCTCCCTGGAACAAGGGAGAAAAAACTTACTTGAATTAGTTGCAGAATTTTGATGCAGTCTCGAGCCTCTGCAGATCTTATTTGGAAAAAGTTCGTGCATGGTTGGTTCCTGCATGATGGGCTTGGGCTAGTTGGGTTTGGTGGCTTCATGCGTGGTTCACGCATGCCTGATTGGCTCGGGCCAGCTTGCTTCATACCTGATTCATTGAGGGTGGATTGGCTCTGGCCTACTTGTGGTTGATTCATGCCTGATTTGGTCAGCTGCGGTTGCTTCATACCTGGCTTACCCCGGATGGATTGTCTCCCACGTAGCTGCAGTTGACCCATGCCGGACTCAGTCAGGTCTTGTTGCTTCATACCTGGTTCAATCATGATGGACTGATTCTGGCCTAGGTGCAGTTGACTCATGCCAAATTCACTCAGGTCTTGTTGCTTCGTACCTGGTTCAATCACAATGGGTTGGCTCTGGCCCAGGTGCAGTTGACTCGAGCTGAAATCACTCAGGTCTGGTTGTTTCATGTCTAGTTCACTTGTGCTGTATTGGCCTTTGTATAATTTGCTTATGAATAGTTGCCTCACACTAGGCTCGATGGAGCCTGGTTGGCTCATTTCTGTTTCAGGAATTCCTGGTTGGCCCATGCGTGGTTGACTCACGACCGGTTGTTTCATGCCTGGTGGGTTCATGCCAAGTAGGCTTGTGCCTGGTTGGTATATGTCCAGTGGGTTCATACTAGTGTCTAACTTCCTGGTGCTTGATTGGTTCATAGTCTGTTGATTCGTGCCTGGTTGGCTGAGGACTGGTTGATGGATGATGAGCTGGCAGCCAACTGGTTGGCTGATGACTAAGTGTTTGGATGGAATAGGCACCATTAACTATAGTGCTGTGGTGGGAGGCCGTAGGATGTTTCTGGTTGTTCTCAACTTGACCCGTCACTGGACATACCCCTCTATCGAGATGAGAGTGAGGAAAACAAATGAGGGCTACCTAAAGAAGATTATGAATGCCTCCAGCTTGCTGCAGTTGACCTCACCAGCGATCACAGCTGTGGGCTCGGCTGGCCGAGTTTTAGGTTGTCATCTGACCTTTCCCCGCCGACAGGCCTGAAGAGAGAGGAGGAAGAAAATGACCCTGGGGCAGGATCTCGGCCACACCTCGTCGCAAGGCCCCGCCTCAGCTATTGTGACGTCAGGATTCTGGTATCTAAGGGCCTAAGTGCTCCCCCTTGTGGTGAGACAGGGGCGACGCAGGGCCCGTTTGAACCACCACTTTATTTCCCCCTCTCCAAGAGCTTAGAGGGTGAAGCAAGAGGTTGGAAAGTGTCACAGAGCTTTTGCGTGGCAGTAACCCCAGTTGCCTATTGTTTTAAGCAACCAATTCAAAAATACTTGCGCTAACCCTTCTTGGTTTTCCATGCCCCAGCCCTGAAATAATTCACTTCCAATGTCTGTCCCAATTTCTACTTACCACCTCTTCCACATAGAAATTGGAATGCTTAAAACGGTTGTGCTTGTGTGCTACTCAAGTCCTTAAAGCAGAAAATATTCCTTTACAAATAATTAAGAATAACTATGATTGCTATGGATTTAGTTCTTTTTTATCCTAGGCTCACTGGGAAGCACTTAACGTTTTCTCATTCAATCCCTCAAGTAATCCTACTATCCCCATTTCTAAGGAAACGTGTTCAAAAGATTTGGGAAATCAATCAAGGCCTCACCAGATGGCAAAGAACCAGAATTCATACCCAGGTCTATCCAATTTTATTTCCAAGAGTGTTATCATCACATCATCCTGCCTCTTACACTATACTTATGCTGCCTCTTTCACCCCCCATCAGCTCTCTCAGAATTATCTCATTTTATCTGTGGCCTCATTTCCTCAATAATGTGTATTATGTAACTGGTGCTAATGTTGTTGTAAATGGAGTGCATGTTATTTTGTAAATATACTGGATAACCTTGGTTGAGGCTGTTCTAAGACAAAGTGTGCTAAGGGATTCCTATGTGCATTACTTGATTTAATCATCAGAGCAGCCTTATGAAATACGCACTGTTGTTGCCCATTTTATCAAAAAGAAGCTGAACTTAGAAAGATTAATTTTCCCAAGGGTAATCAGTGCCAGAAGGGGAACAGACTCAAAGGGCATCCCATAAACAGAAGGGATATGCATTCCATAAACCCAATAGAACGACACAGCACACTTACCACACATCCTATGCAGGCTATGAATGGACCTTACACAGCCCACCCTCCTAGCATCACAGGCAAATCAAGTCCTGTCACAGAATTATGCCAAACCTGACACATAAGAGATGGATGTACATTTCTGACCTCGAGCCACTTGTAATGACAATGAGAGCTAAAGTTTTATGAATGCTTCCTGTGGTGTCAGGCATGGTTCTAAGGACCACTTTACTGTATCAATTCATTTACTCTTCACAACAATCCAATTAGGTAGGTGATGTTCTTATGCCTGTTCTCAGGTGAAGAAACTGAGATTCAGAGGCATTAGGTAACAAAGCTCACAGAACTAAAAGTCCATGTCAAGTAAGGATAACTCAGTCATCATTTTGTTTTTTCTGAAATTCCAGGAGCAGGATGAAGGCCTTTTGCTGTTTGCTTGCTAAATCAAACCATTTGCGTAATGTTTGTGAGGATGCGTGACATGGTTTGTTTTTGGTTTTTCCTTTATGCTTTTTTTAGAGGAGGCATGGGTTAGGTTTCCAATTGATGACTTAAAGGGCTAAAAATATAAATTGCAGTTTTGATGATCTAGAAGTATTGATGAGTTTCTTTCGTATTGTGGCTCATGAGCCTTTATATTACTTGAAGGCCATTGAGGTGTTAGTTTCTTTTCTTTTTTTTTAAAGATTTATTTATTTATTTATTTTTGGAGAGGGAAGGGAGGGAGAAAGAGAGAGAGAGAAACATCCATGTGTGGTTGCTGCGGGCTGTGGCCTGCAACCCAGGCATGTGCCCTGACTGGGAATCGAACCTGCGACACTTTGGTTCGTAGCCCACACTCAATCCACTGAGCTACGCCAGCCAGGGCAGTTTCTTTTTTTTTAAAGAATGTTGGGTTACAACATTACACATTGTGATTTTAAGGGAATGTGCCCGAAATGCACATTCCTGTTCACAGTTAAGTATTAATACAGCATGTCTCATCAGGAAAAAAAATAGTGGTTTTGTTTGTTTATTTGTTTGTATTTTAATATTTAAGAGAAAGCTTTAAAATCAGTCCTTGCCAGAAGGTGGCAGTGTTATCCAGTTTAAAAACAAAAATCTAAATGATAAATACTGTCAGCTTTTTCATATTTAATACAATTGTACCTGTTATTTGAATTTGAAGTTTTCATAATTTCACTCTCAGAAATTTTCTAAAAATATGATTTTAGTCTTAACATGCTATCAAAGTACAGACCTAGTCTAGGTAGTGACTTTTGTAAACCAAGAACTGCCAAATTCTAACAGTTCAAAATGTGCATGCGTTGTCAGCTCTACCAAAATGTTTCAAACTTGATATAATATATAAAGCCACCTACATAGATCTAAAAATATGAATGTTTATGCATTTAAACTCTAATGATTATAGATCCCCTTTTCTGAAGATGCTGAGGAAAACTGAGTGTTCTGAAGTCTGACTCCACACTGGTTTCATCTAAGTAGTCACAATTGTAAAAGGTATTTGTATAATTTTGATCTAAAGCAAGCAGAGTTTAGATGTGTTGGAATCTCCTTATACCTCAGAGCCAATATATTTTTCCTGTCCCTTTTAAGTTCATAGCCTTTTATTTAACCCTGTAAAATGCAAACAAAACAAAAGAAGAGAAAAGCAGGAGATTGGGGGAGGCCTTAAGACAAGGAGCCAGCCCTGGCTGGTGTGGCTCAGTGATTTGAGCGCTGGCCTATGAACCAAAAGGTCACTGGTTCTATTCCCAGTCAGGGCACATGCCTGGGTTGTGGGCCAAGTCCCCAATAGGGGGCACATGAGAGGCAACCACACATTGATGTTTCTCTCCCTCTCTATAAAAATAAATCCATAAAATCTTAAAAAAGACTCTCCCTTCCTTCCCCTCCCTATAAAAATAAATTCATAAAATCTTTAAAAAAAAAAGACAAAGGACCAGACTGGAATAGAGCTAACATATGGGGTATTATCTTTAAAAAAATTTAAGTACTTTGGAAGAATTCATCAGTTAGCAGCACATAATATTTTGTAAGATTTGATGGATTTTATTTTATTAAGGAATTCATGCCCATTGTAAAATGTTTAAAAATATCTGTAATAGACAGACAAAATAACTTATGGAGTTTGCCCTGATTGGAAATGAGCACGCTCATTAATTTGAATTTTATTTCTTTCCAGATAGTATCACAAATTTCTAATTAAGGGAAAATCCTCCCTTTGCTTATTCTGTTTCTTTGCTTAGCTGAGAATGCAGATCGGAGCTATATGGCTTTTTGTTTCATAAAAATGTCCCAACAGTACCCTTGTATGAAAAGCAAGCTAGGTCCAGAGCTTAGTCTTGGATGTGGACTGAGAATTAAATTGCTTTGTATATATATAAAAAAGAACTTGGATTCTTTTCAGGGCGCTGAATAGAGAAAGAGGCTGACTGTTCTTGGAACTAAGAAAAGAGTGGTTAAATGGAAAAGCAGATGTCTTGGCTTGGGCAGCAAAACTTGTCAAAATGGTGGTAGACTGAAACTTACAGCAGTAACTGTTCTCTTTAAGATGTCAATATTCGGTTTTAAATTGTTTCCTATTCGATGCTGCGTGGATGTATGCCTCACTCCCCCCCAGTAATTTAGTGGAAGTTGCTTACCACACTCTAGCCTTGTATTTGTTGTAGTTTTGGGAAGCAAAAGTAGAGCGATAAATGCTACATATTTGGTGGAAGTGCTGAACAAAGACAGCAGTTTCAGGAGCTGAACCCAGGAACTGGAAAAACTGACTAGTTTGGACGGTTTCTTTTCCTTCTCCTTCTCCCTGTCCCTTTCCCTCCTCCTTTCCCCCCCCCCCCTTCCAGTTACAGTTCTTCTTTGCCCACCACTGTATTAGGAACTATGGCTCTCAATGCCAGGGTGTGGTAAAAAGGAAAGGAACTATTTATTCAAAAGTTTAGAGTAATGGCAGAATGTCGCTGTTAAATCCCAAAGTCCCTTTAAAACACCCACAAACACACACACACAGTCCTGCCTCCCCTTGCCAAACCAGGTCAGTCAGTGGTACAGCATCTCAGGAAAAGAAATAGAAGTTGGGCCCTGGCTGGTGTGGCTCAGTGGATTGAGCACCAGCCTGCGAAACAAAGGGTCGCCAGTTCGATTCCCAGTCAGGGCACATGTCTGGGTTGCAGGCCAGATCCCCAGTAGGGGTCGTGTGAGAGGCAACTACACAATGATGTTTTTAAAAAAGAAAGAAAGAAATAGAAAGCTCGAGTCCCATTCTTAATCCAGAACCTCATCCTCATGGTGGGCTAGTGGGAGTCCTGCTTTCTTTCAAACCACTAAGGGAGGGCTCCTCATGGCTGCTACATCTTGCTTTCCTGCTTCCTAAGCTGCATGGTGAAGAGAGGGCTCTTTCCACTTCCCAAAACTGCATGATTAAGCCCCCACAGGGTTGCCACGCCTGAGTTTAAAATCCTGGCTCGGATCTTCCCCTGTAACCACTATTCTGACTCCTCCCACAATTGGCTACACCTGCCAGTAGTTTGGTTTCTTCTGCTTTTTTTGGCTGCCATTGTTAGTCTGGGGAGGCATGGCTCCCTGGCATGGAGTGAACTATCTCCAAGCCCTTGCTCAGGCCTTGTAACTGGGGAGTTGCCTTCCAGCTACATCAGGGGTCAAAGTCATGCCCCTCTCCCTGGATCTGGGCAGGCTCTGAACCTAGCCTGCTGTTTTTGATATGCAAATAACTCTCAGTCTCTGTGCTGCTGCTTTTCCCAGCTCCCATGCTAGGTTTGTGGGGGTCCTGGAGCCGCTCAGCCCCATTAAGTCTATACCCCATTAAGCCTACAACCTGTTACAGTCCAACCTTTCAGATATAGACCCCCTGTACCTTCTTATAAAGGACAATGGACAAAGATCTCATGTTCTTTTAGCTACTTCTGGCTGGACATGGCTGTCATCCTGCCTACCCTTGGATCAGGGTGTCCCTGAAAGAGGGGGGATGGCACGGAGGGTGGCCTTCCTGTGAGGGGAAGGACCTTGCAGAGTCCAGGTCAGTTGGCTGTTACCAGGGAGTGGCAGGCTTGATGTCCGAAGGCTGGCATTACTGGACAGTTAGCATACTTGTCGTATTCTGGGGGTGACAGATTTGGCAAGAGGGTTAGAAGGCACACCTAAAGCATAACCACTAAATGACAAAGGGAATAATTCTTCAATGTCCCACTTTAGGAAAAGAACAGCTTATCTGGAGGATGGTGTACAGGGCAGGCTACACCTGTCCAAAGCCCTTTTGGCCCACTATACTTAGCTCGGGCTGAGGGGAGTGTTTTATGATTTCCTCCCTTTCAGATTTCTGGGCCCTTTCTGTCCAAGCCCTTAGGACAGAAAAGGGAAAATCAGTTCTAAAGTGAAGCCTACAGACTGCCCCAACACTTCACCAACCCAACCATTCAGTTCAGTCAAACCATTGAGTCCCAGGGGGTGATGATGAGGATGGCCCCTCGGGGCACAGAAGCAGAGTCACGCACACACCTGCCATCTGGCTTCTCCTGTACCAGTTGTTGCACTCAAGTCCTTGGGGCCTCCACTATGCCTACAGGTTCATTTTGAACCATCTCTCAGGAAAGCACACTTTGTTCTTTGCCTGAAAAGACTGCCACGAACCACACAGCCGACCAGGGTACCAAAGGCTTTTTCTCATGGCCTTTCCCTAGCTTTGAAAGTTAATCCCAGTTCTTCAGGGCTTTCTGGTGACATCCAGACCCCAGTCATGCCTCCTTCAGGTGTGACATTCCAGTCAATATATTGGTTAATGAAACCACCATTAGTGACTGGTCTTATTGGATTTATGCAAAGAAACCTGATGTTATCACTCACTCCTTCAGAATGCCAAATTCTGGAAGGATCAGGTAGGGAGAAAAATACAAAGTGTGGAGGAAAATCCTTTTCCTTCTGATATCCACTAAGATTGCATTCCCACATCTTATACTTTCTCTGTTCACTTTCCTACATGGTGTGACATTTTAACCTTCCCTGGAATCCTCAATTTCCTTTTCAGAGCAGATACAGAGGAAAATCCAAAACACGGACAGAGTTCCAGAAGAACCATACATAGGTAGAGGCATTCTCTTGCACCAGTGCATCCACTGATGCCCAGGAAGGGACCAGTTCTTTCAGGCCGGGTCTTTTGGCAGAGACATGCTCCTTTGCCTCTGGCTGAAACACTCATCAGCCCTGAATGACCCTTCCTGGGTCCTGAGCGGCAAAGGCATCCTCCCCAACCGGTTATAGGTGACTTTCAATAGATCTTCAGATACAGAGGACTTCTGATCAGAACCAGAGCTAAATTGAAACCATACTCCCATAAAATCAGCAAACAAGTAGCTGAGGTTTCCTTTCCTCCAGGTTTAAAACTTTTACAACCTTTATACATAATTTCACCCATCCAGATTTAACCATAACTCACTTTTATTCCCTTTTCCTTTCCACAGTGGGGAGGACTATACTCAAATTTGGTACCTGGTGGTTAAAAGTCCCTGCCTTTACAAACACATGCATAAAGTAATAGAAACATTGTCACCCTTGCACCTCAGTTCATGACCTTCAGAACCAGAGCCCTCCCTACCAGAACCAGTTGCACAGAGAACCTGACTGGTGCAGTGCCCACACAGCAGCCACACACAGCACTTGACCTGAAGAGCACTCTCAGCCCACTACCTTGCCCAGTTCCAAGATGGCGGAGCTCTCAGGTGACCCGTCATCCAAGATGGTGGCACCCACACATACTGAGTTGTCCAAGATGGCGACACCCATGCACAGCACTTCCTCCATGGTGGAGCACTCACATGACTCATCTTCCATTTTACCCAAAATGCCAGTGCCCCCACATGGGTCTGTATGTCTCTGCATGTAACCTGTCCCCCAGTGTGGCACCCAGTGTGGCACCCAGCAGGTACTCCCTACCCCCTTAAATACTAGAGGCAAACAAATCTGGCAGGGTGCCAACAGATTCTAATGCAACAGTGCTTCAACAGTGGGAGACCATGTGGGAAGGAAAGGGGTGAAAGGACTCTCACTGGTGGGCCATGAGAAGGTGTCACAGGGTTTTGGAGCATGGATGACTGGGAGGACCCAGGAGTCTAGCGGAGCTATGGACTTCTATCTCTATTTCCTGAGATACAGTACCGCTGACTGGCCTGGTTTAGCAAGGGGAGGCATGACTGTGTGTGTGTGTGTGTTTTAAAGGGACTTTGGGATAATGGCAACATTCTGCCATTACTCTAAACCTGTATAACTTTTGAATAAATAGTTCCTTTCCTTTTTACCACACTCTGGCATTGAGAGCCACAATTTCTACCTGGCGGTGGGCAAGACAAACCTAGTTACAGAAAGACCCCAGGGGATGGGGCTTGTTTTGGTGACAGTATCTGGGCCCTCTCCACAAATGAGTTCTTTTTTGTAACAAACAAACAGGGGCAACCTGCAAGCAGCATATTAACCAATTATGCATAACTCCATTATTCCAAAAGAGTGTTCAGAAAAAAAATTTTCAGCCCAACCATCTCATCTCTCTGATCCCTTCCCAGAACCATTTCCTTTTTACCTTCTGGACATGATTAGGCAGCCAATGATCTCAGGAGAGGTGCAGAGAAATTCTCACAGACTGGGAGAATCCCGCAGTTTCACTCTCCCACACCTGAGGAGGACAGTCTGCCACGGGCAATTCTCAGCCATGCAGAAACAAGTCCCCTCCCCCAGGGCCCCCTTTTTTATTATTACAGTTCTTCAAAACATTTGATGTTTAGCCAAAAAACCTCTGCAAGAGACATGATGCATTAACAGGCACATTGTCATCACAAAGCTGCCAGTCACCAGTTACCCATACCTGCGGCTGCTTTTGTCATATTGCATTTCTCAACCTTCAAAGAACATTGAGGAAGTTCTCCTTATTAACTGTTTGGCCTGGAAGTGTGTACTTGTGATGGACAACACCTTCCCACTCAAAAAGCACAGTTAACATGATCTCCATCTTGCTGCAACTTAAAGGCGTTTGTGCCACACTTTTATTTGCACTGCACTCATTGCATCATCTCTGAGAGCCTTCTGAATCATCTGAATAGTTTCTGTGGAAGAATGTTCAAGCTTAATGAAAAATTTTATGCAGATTCACCTCTCTACTTGCTCAGTCATTTTGAATGTGACAGCCACACAGTACACATGCTCACTCAACAGTGTCTACTTCCCCCACCGACCAGTATCGTGAAGTCATCATTGTTCATGCATCTGCATTCCAGTCCACTCTCCTTGGCTGCTGGGTTACATAGATGTAATGGAAATAGTTCTCCTTATATTAACAATGACTGGATGTTTTCTAGACAGACGTCATATAAGGCATTTAGGAAAAAGATCTTCCTTAGTACTCAAGTTTCAGCAACTACCCCTGGATTGTCAGGTTAGAATTTTTTTTTCATATTGATATAAGGTGTTTTACTCTAGTTCCTTAAATATTTTGAAAATTAGAGAAAACTGGTGAAGAAAAGTTATTCTTAAAAAGGATTTCGGATATAATTAGTAGTAATTAATGATATTTAAGATTTCTATTTCTTCCATTTTATTTTAATAACAAAGAGTAAAATCAGGATAAATGTATTTCTAAATTAGTGAATAAGTCTAATAAGTGACATTTAGAATTAGTCTAAGTTAGCAACTTAAAGATAAAAAATCTAAGTACTAGAATAGAATAATTCATGAAATATTTTTGAAATAACTTACCCTCATTTAATTATTTTTAATATATTTCATTCATTATGCTATTACAGTTGTCCCATTTCCCCCCTTCACTCCCTTCCACCCTGCACACCCCTCCCACCCACATTCCCCCCCTTTAGTTCATGTCCATGTGTCATGTTCTTTAGCTTCTACATTTCTAATACTACTCTTAACCTCCCCCTGTCTATTTTCTCCCTACCATCTATGCTACTTATTCTCTGTACCTTTTCCCCCCTCTCCTCCTCCCACTCCCCTGTTGCTAACCCTCCATGTGATCTCCATTTCTGTGGTTCTGTTCCTGTTCTAATTGTTTGCTTAGTTTGTTTTTGTTTTAGGTGTGGTTGTTCATAATTGTGAGTTTGCTGTCATTTTACTGTTCATATTTTTTATCTTCTTTTTCTTAGATAAGTCCCTTTAACATTTCATATAATAAGGGCTTGGTGATGATGAATTCCTTTAACTTGACCTTATCTGGGAAGCACTTTATCTGCCCTTCCATTCTAAATGAAAGCTTTGCTGGATAGAGCAATCTTGGGTGTAGGCCCTTGTTTTTCATCACTTTCAATATTTCTTGCCAGCCCCTTCTTGCCTGCAAGGTTTCTTTTGAGAAATCAGCTGTTGGTCTTACGGGAACTCCTTTGTAGGTAATTCTCTTCTGCTCTCTTGCTGCTTTTAAGATTCTATCTTTATCTTTAACCTTTGGCATTTTAATTATGATGTGTCTAGGTGTGATCTTCTTTGGGTCCAACCTGTTTGGGACTCACTGTGCTTCCTGGACTTGCAGGTCTACTTCCCTTTGCCAGATTAGGAAAGTTTTCTTTTGTTATTTTTTCAAATGAATTTTCAATTTCTTGCTCTTCCTCTTTTCCTTCTGGCACCCCTATGATTCAGATGTTGGAACATTTAAAGTTGTCCCAGAGGTTCCTCAGCCTCTCCTCACTTTTTTTGAACTCCTGTTTCTTCATTCTGCTCTGGTTGAATGTTTCTTTCTTCCTTTTGTTCCAAACCATTGATTTGAGTCCCAGTTTCTTTCCCTTCACTGTTGGTTCCCTGTATATTTTCCTTTATTTCACTTTGTGTAGCCTTCACTTCTTCCTTTATTTTGTGGTGGTACTCAATCATTTCTCTGAATGTCCTGATTACAAGTGTTTTGAGTTCTGCATCTGACAAGTTGGTTATCTCCATTTCATTTAGCTCTTTTCTGGGCTTTTGTTTTGCTCTTTCATTTGGGCCACATTTCTTTGTATCCTCAATTTGGAAACCTCCCTGTGTTTTTGTGTATTAGCTAGAGCTGCTTGGACTCCCCGTGTAGGCATACCTGTTACATAGTAAGTGATGGGGCCTTAGGTATTCCCCAGGGTGGTACAACCCACTTCGCTGATTTGTGGACCCACATATCAAATAATTATCAGAGAGGGAACAATTCCAATTGCTTGGCTTTTGCCTGGTTTCCAGTCTCTTCCCCCACTTCCCATAAGTGACTGGTGCCCTTCTAGCTGCTGCTCTGGTGCTGGTTCCCAGAGTGGGTGGGTTTGTGCAGATTCTAGGACCCCATGGGCCCTTTAAACAGACTCTTCTGAGAGACCAGTGGTTTCTTCCACCATATCAATACCCAGTGATTTATAGCCAGAGGTTACGAGGCTTTATTTTCCCATCACTGGAACCCTGGGCTGTGCAGTCTGGCCTGGGGCTGGGATCACTTGCTTCCCAGTTTTCCCTCCCAATTTTTATCCACCACATGTGAATGTGGGACTACCAGTTCTGCTGGCCGCCACTGTTGCCTTGCAACCACTGTGTTGCCGTCACCTCCCCCCCACCCACACCACACCACATCCTCTGCTCCCTTCCTACCAGTCTGGATGAATGTTTCTTCTTTAAACCCTTCTTTGTTGGACTTCCATACAGTTCCATTTTCTGGCAGTTATAGTTTTTTTTTAGATTGATTGTTATCCTTCTTATGGTAGTGTAAGGAGGTGAAGTGGGTTCACCTATGCCTCCATCTTGACCAGAAGTCCTCTCTCGTCTCTTCTGATATCCCTGCTCCTGCCCCAGTACCCTGAGAAAGCCTCTGTCTCCAGAATATGGCAGAGGTGAAGCACTGGAACTGCTAATGCAGAGATGGCTCTAGAAAAATTTTATGCTCTGTTTTCTTTATTTGTAAACTAATGCTACTAAACTTTAGATACTAAGTTATTGTCTTTATGAACTGTCTCGGTTTAAAAGGAAATCCCACTTCCAAAAGAATAATAATGATAGCCTGTCTCTTTCTCTACCTCCATTCAAGAACTAATGCTCTTGGAAAAAATGAGAGGTAAAGTTAGAAGCTCTCAATAAGAACATGATTCTTGGATTAAATGAGACCAAAAAGGTTAACAAAGTTAATGAAATTGAGAATAATTCAGTTTACTTTGGGGTTATTGGGAAACATTCAAGATAGTGAGAAGCAAAGGTGCTTTCTGAAGCACATTTTTAGAAACTGAGTTTATGTCAATGGCATTTGACGAGGGAATTGTGCTTCATTTGAGCTTTGGAGCTGGAAAAATCTATTTATTTGATAAATAAATATGTTTTTATATGTGTGATAAATTTACTGCATAAAAACAGTAAACCATGTTTTGTAATATCTTGGTCTATTATGGAAAAAGCTATTGCCATGAATATTGTGCTTAATGAATAAATACTTACCAGATACCAGGGACTTTGTAACAAATACTCTAAGGCACTGTCCTTTTTTTCTATCAACTTAGGTGTTAAAAAATTTTTCTTTATCCATCATAGAAAGGGGTAAGAACTGAGTCCACCTTAAGTTGACCCTGGGCCCTATGCCATCATCACTGGTTTTGTGATGATAATCTCAACATTATATTTGTTGTTGGTTGGCCACAATGTGAAGAATGTTGTAGAATGAGCTCAGAATTCAAAATGCCCTGAAATAGTGAGAGACAGCAGAGGAACATTGAAATTGTCATCAATAAAACTGAAATCAAAACAAAAACAAACATTCAAAAACTTAATTCAAGAATCAACTCTGTGCTTCTTGGTCCATTGAAATGAAAACAAAATGTATAAGATAGTACAATAACGAGGAATATTATATTTAAAGAGAGAATAATATGCCTTGTATATACATGGAAAATGAGAAATACCTAATTGATCAAATATATGACAGAAAATAACTGATTGAATGGTTCTTGTTAATATTCTTGACCTCCCTATTCTAAGCACCTCCGTTAAATGTTAATGACCCCTGTGGTACCAGCCTGGATTATCACCTTAAGCTTCCATTTCCATGGGAGTTCTTTTTTTTTTAATATTGTGCTATTTTTATTTTTATTTTTTTTTTAGATTTTATTTATTTTTAGAGAGGGAAAGGAGGGAGAAAGAGAGAGAGAGAGAGAAACATCAATGTGTGGTTGCTGGGGACTGTGGCCTGCAACCCAGGCATGTGCCCTGACTGGGAATCAAACCTGCGACACTTTGGTTTGCAGCCCACGCTCAATCCACTGAGCTATGCCAGCCAGGGCTCCATGGGAGTTCTTATCCATTCAGTACACCTGTACCTATCTACAACTCTACTCATTAACCATTTTGAACTTCTTCATTTCCTGAGTGCAGGTCTTCTCTCTGTCATATTCAGATGACTGTCTCTTCTTATGTTCTTACCCTCTTCCCAACCTACAACTTGCATTTTGCTAGTTAATTCTTATTTATTGTTCACACCTCAATTTAAGCAACTTTTTGCAGGTCTTCCCTGACTCTTGTTAAACAAACTTGCCCCCCATGTGTGCTCCCCATTGCCCCCATTCTTCCTCTATATATTGCCAAAAGAAAAGAGCCACATCAGAACCACCTGTGAGCTTATTAAAATGCAAATTCCTAGGAACCACCCTTCATATGTACTGATTTAGTGGGTCTGGCATAGAACCCGTCTGCAATTTAACCAGTGTCACAACTTATTCTGATGTACACTAAAGTTTAAGAGTCACTGGTTAAATGTATGTCTCTTCCCTCTAACCTGTAATGAGAGCAGGGGCTGTGTCTGTCTTGCTCCCAATAGAATTCCCAGTGCCTGGCACATAGGAAGCACTCAATATATTTTGGAATAAATAGAGAAAGAAAGAAAGAAAGAAAGAGAGAGGGGTGGGGGGGGAGAGAGAGAGAGAGAGAAGA